>NC_142802.1:18869061-18960177 GCF_049724085.1 Artemia sp. Qi Xiang Cuo | reverse complement strand
ACATTTTACAAAATTATGGTACAATTCAGTATTTTTGTACCTATGTTTGTATTCTTCCATCAACAAATATTTCATTTCACCCTGATCTGTTCAGCACAGTCAAGATAAGAGACAGACAAGTAGTCACCTATTTTCCTTTTTTTGTAGACAGACACATCACTTCCGGCGTCCAAAGGTCGATAAAAACATCTTTCTATGTATCAAGTCTTACCGATTGAAAATGAAAGACTAAAAAAAAAAACTATAATGACACTTGGATTAGTGAAAGTTGGAAATCTAGTGGAATAAAATAAAAGTCAACCACCCAAGGTGGTTGTGGATGGGGGCAATTGCGGGTGGGGCACTTGCAATTGAGTCAAGGTCTAAAGCAATGATATAGATTTGATACATTAATGAACATATATTATTGTCAGATATTAAATAATCGTTCTGTTGTTTATATTTAAGTCTCTTAACTAAAATAGCTGCTGACCACTGAGTTAGGTGAATGCTGTGAACTTGAGTGCCTCTTCTCTTCTGAATGAGATGACAAAAGGTTTCAGTCTACATCTGATTACTCAGATTCTGAAACAGGAAAGATGACCTATTTCAGGCAAATTGCAGACTCATGTAAATATTTAGCTATTCCTGTATCAGTGGTTAAACAAAAAAACTAGTTGTTTCAACTGAAAGTAAGGAGCAACATTAAAACTTAAAACGAACCGAAATTATCATAGACAGCGCAATCACGCTGCGTAAGTAAAGAAAGATGTTGGCACAATACATTATATTTTTTCCTTTAGACCAGGGCCCTTCGTATCGAAGGAGTCGTCGTAGAAAATTCGAAGAGTTCATTCGATTGGAATGGCTAATGCCCTTTTTACTAGTGGAAAGTGATTGGAGGGCAACTATTCCCTCTCCCACGCCCACTCTCGCATTCACCCATTATGTTTAAAAACTAGATTTTGCCTTTAGATTAAATAAAAATGAACTGTGTTAATGCTTATTCCCAATAAGGCATCTCAGCAGTATCCCAAGAACGACTAAGGGTAATATGCTCAAACTTTCGGGGCTACTTCTGCTCTTAAAATTTAGCCAAATCAAAATAGCGTAAGTGTATCCAAGCCGTCAAAGAAAGTAAACAAATTTTTTGCAAATGGTATCAAGTTTTCTATTTTAGGTCAACTAGAGGAGGTATGAAACTAAACTAAGCACTACTATTTGTGTCCAGATTTTTAAAAGGGTGTTCAGGCACTGTCAGGAGTAATGTACTGTATTAGAAGAGAAAGGAAAACAAAGAAATGGAGAAGGAAAAAGTGTCTTGTACAAAATTTTCATAGATAGTACTTAACGTCAGTGACGATCCGCGTGTTACGCGAAGCGTAACACGCAAAAAAAAATTGAGATAAGGTACATTTTTCATGCATTTTGTTTTGAGGTGTTGGTAACACTGCTACCCAGCTATTTTATTACAGTACCTAGAAAAGAAAAAGGATGTCAATTATCTGAAGATAACAGATTTACTCAGAAACTTTGTTTTGACGACCTAAAAAAGTTTAAGAAAGTTAAATGTCGAGGACTGGCCAAATACATCATAAAAGGTAAAAACTATAAAAGATTTGGAATGCCTCGTCAAAGATATTTTTCTCTGCAGCTACTTAGACTTAAGATTAGTAAACCCCTTTAGACTTGCTGGTACATTGTATTACAGGTTAAATCCAATATCGCTTCCCTCAAAAAATAAAAATAACAAGCACAAATTTTGAATTATGGTACAAACTCTGAACCAATATTCATTTAAAAACCAATGTTTAGAATAACAGATATACAACGACTCTTGGGGTTGGGGAATCATCCATAAAGAGGAAGGATGAGACGGATAGGACAATTTTTGTGGATGAAGCATGACAGATTGCCCTCTCCTTAAAACCCTGCTCTTTACGCTGAAAAATGACTATTTATCCAAATTTTTTCAATAACAACTCCTGAAACCAAAGGGCCGTCCAGTGCAAACAATTTTAGCTCGAAGAATAAAGGTATTGAGGAGGGGGACAACCCTTAATACACGAAATAATTTCTGTTCGTTTTGAGTTTTAATATTGCTCCTAACTTTCAGATGAGAGAACTTGTTTTTTTTAAATATAACTTTTAAAAGAAAAGGAGATAGGTAAGGAAGAAATTACTTCTAGTGTAGTTTTTAACTTCCTAAATGGGAATTAACTAAACTGTACAAAGAAGGGATAATAGATTAATAAAAGTCTCAATTTTGAATATAAAACGAAACATTAGAACTAGATTAAACTGCAATGGAAGGATTTTTAAGAAAATAAAAGCCTTTAGTTTAACCACAACAAGCTTGAATTATGAAGTTCATTAATCATAAATTTAAAAAAAGCTTAGAAAGCAAACGGTCTTCCTCTAATTATTTGGACTGCTGTATACGCAGTCTCCGGTAATTCTCATTACTGGAAAAAAGAATAGTAAAACATTCAGTGGGTATTCTCTAACATAAATACCCATTTCGAAACATAGTGCACTAAACTATAAATAGTTTAAAAAATGAAGCACGTCCATAAAGCTTCTTCAGCTAACTTTATTTGTCGATGGCAATAATACAAATGCTCCTAATTATTTATGCAATTACTGGAGTCCTCTGCTGTATTACTCTCACCCATTCCGTGGGTGATGACGGTCACCGCATATGTGACCGAAATATCTGGTATTTTTGTGAATCTCTTATCATCATCACTGTCTATTAAAAGGATTTTATCCTTATTTGTACTTTTATTTATACCTATGATTAAAGAACTTCATTCAAGCTTGTTGTGGTTAAACTAAAGGCTTATTTTCTTAGAAATCATTCCATAGCAGTTTAATCTAGTTCCTATGTTTCGATTTATGTTCAAAATTGAGTCTTTTAATAATCGGTTATTCCTCCTTTGTACAGTTTAGTTAGTTAATTTTCATTTAGAACGTTTAAAAATTTCATAATAAGTATTTCCTTCCTTACCTGTCTCCGTTTCTTTTAAAACTTATATTAAAAAAAAAACAAGTTATCTAAACTAAAAGTTAGGAGCAATATTAAGGTTCAAAAAAGATATAAATCATTTTTTGTATTAAGGGATTGTTCCCCTCCTCAATACCTTTACTTTTCGGGTGAATTTTTTTTTTCATTTTTAGACAAGCTTCCTATTCTAATTGGACGGCCCTTTTGTTTAAGGAGTTGTTATTAAAAAATTGGGATAAATAGTCAAACTTCAGCGTAAAGAGCAAGATTTTAAGGAGAGGGCAATCTGTCATGCTTCATCCATAAAAATTGTCCTAGCCGTCTCATCCTTCCTCATTAGGAATGACTCCCCAAAACCAAGAGTCGTTGTATATCTGTTATTCTAAATATTTGT
This sequence comes from Artemia sp. Qi Xiang Cuo, assembly GCF_049724085.1. NCBI lineage: Eukaryota > Metazoa > Arthropoda > Branchiopoda > Anostraca > Artemiidae > Artemia > Artemia sp. Qi Xiang Cuo. The sequence continues at coordinate 18,956,797 of NC_142802.1, read as the reverse complement.
TTTAAAATGAATATTGATTCAAAGAGCTTGTAACATAATTCAAAATTTGTGTTTCTTGATTTTTCTTATGATTTTCTTTTATTTCTTTTTTTTAACCTGTAACACAATGAACCAAGAAGTGTGGTTAAACTGTGGTTATTAATAAAGCAGCATAGATTAATGATCGCAAATATGTGGCAGTTCTTTTTCTAATATTTTCCAATGACGAATTTCAGAACTAGGATTCTGAGCAAGATTGTCTCTCCAACTGACTCGATCTTTTTATTAGTGTCCCTTAAATAATACTTGACTCTAGGAACACGAAGTAGTAAGTATATGATAAGCTATAAGAAAACCAAATAATAAAGTTTTACTCTAGTTGCTCAATTTTTATTAAAATACAAGGAAAACAAAATGTTCCTTTTTTCAAAATGATTTTTTTTTCTCTTGTTTGTTGACTCAGGAAGCGGTTTCATGGCTGAGGAACAGAGGCCGTACAAGGAGAAGAAGAGCTTGGATGAGCAGTAATTCGTTTATCAAAGGGGTGAGCAAAAAAGATAATTTATTACAAACAATTTTAAGGGTTCTATTTCTTTTAAATTGTAAAAAGGGAGAGAAAAGAAGCATAAACAAATTTACTGAGAACTTAATAAATTTAAGGTTGAGAACCCTTGATTTTTTTTTTTTTAATTTTTGGATTATGAGAAGCCTGTTCTATTACAACGACTTTCTATGTAAAAATGAACGCCATTACACAGAAAGACGGCAACAGTAAACAGGCTTCCACAGAGTTTGCTGCGAATTACTGCTCAGCTCTTTGATTCAAAATTCAGCTTGAACCTAGAAGAGAAAAAGGACATCAATCGATTGAAGATAAAAGACATGTAAGGAAGTGATAAAAAAAAGAAAAGAAAAAACAGTGCTAAAACTTAAAAGAAGACCAAATTTTTATTATGAATTATTATTTATGACTGGTTATCTGTAACTAAACTTTTTTTTTTCACAAGAGTCACAAAAAAAAATGAAGAATCGCCGCAATAAATTATAAATTTAAGTTTAAAAAATACGGTATTTTTTAGAAGAAATCGCGACTCTTTGTTCCTTTCAGTTTTAGGCTATCTTTAAAAGTTTAGAAAATTCTAAAGGCGTTTAACTTCATTATTTATGATGCTTCTTATAGCCTCACATCTGTGTGAATCATAAATGTTTGGTATGGTGGGCGGAATTGGGCTGCCCTACATTTAATTGTTTCAATAGAATATTATTAAGATAATATGCTTTTACAAAAAAATCTTTCTTTTCCTATTTAATTTTTTTTATGATGCCGCCACCTTTAGATTTTTTAATCTGTCTCAAGCATTAGCTGAAATGTAACTATAATATAATAGAAACAAAGTTTTATCCTTTCCTTGAAGAACCAGGTTACACAAATCAATATATGTTGATCAAAACAGATACATAATAAAATTAACACTATTATTTAACACTATTATAATAGTGTTAAAATTAACACTATTATAATAGTGTTAATAATTAACACTAAAATTTACTATGCGCTATTAGGCTAGTTATTATATCTATGCTCTTCGAACACCTGGCGCAGAAGTAGTAACAGTAGTAGCCCCAAAAAAGCTTCAACTTAATTTCCTAGCTGTTCTCAATATATTGCCTAAGTGTCTTATTGGCAACCGCAAATACAACACTTTTTTATTTAGTTTTAAAGTAGCATTTAGTTATGTAATATAATGGGCCAATTGCATAATTGTGGGAGGTTGACATGTCCAATATTCCTTTAGACTGAGTTGCTGGACCGTCCTACTATGGTGAGCAAAATACTCGTCTCAAAATTTTGACTGGATATGTTTAGGAAATAAATCCACTAGAGAGAAAAGGCCAAAAAACATAGTTTAAAGACATCCAAAATAACTGGTTGGAAGAAAACTGAGCATAAACATCCTATAGATTGTTATATGTATTAATGAAAGAAATTTTTCTACAGAGAATGGAGCCCATACCCTAGTACCCCATAAAAAAGAAAAATCAATATTTTTTATCGATATTTATTTTTCGTTCTCTTTATTTTTCATTCACTTATTTTTGTCCCTTCCTCCTGTTTGACCAGTTTTTATCTTCTTAATTTTTTTCTTGACTTTATGCAGTCAAATTATTGACACTTTTTAGCGTTCCTTTTAATTTATACATATATATATATATATATATATATATATATATATATATATATATATATATATATATATATATATATATTTCGTTCCTTTTTGACTTTTAATTTACTTTTTACAGTTAAATTATTGACTCGCAAATGATTATTCATTGTGATTTTTCTTTTTCGTTGTTTTTTTTGCCAGTTCTTCTGTATTCATATGATTTGTCTGAGTCTGAGTGAGAAGCTTTCAAGCTGAGAAGAGATACAATCTTCTGAATAAAATAAACAATCTTCGCAAACGAGGTTTAAACGGGTCCACCCATTGTAAGAGAGGTAGCTATACAAGGCCATTAGGCTTCTTTCTGTTTTCGTTTCTTCATTTTTAAACTTGAAGTGTTCTGTATGGCCTTGAATAAATTACAAACATCTAAGCACAGCTTAGATAAGATTCAATTTAATTCTGTTTATCACAAAATGATACAACACAAAATATTAATCCAAGTGGCTGCCCAAAGATAGACATAAAAGCAATTGATACTGGGCGACCACATACATAACAAACACTTAACAAACAGAACTCTTTACAAACGAACAAAACAAACAAAAATCGAAATAAATAATAATAAATAAATAACCAAATTATGACCAATCTCTAATCACAAAAAAAACATCTATGAACCAAGACCCAAAATAAAATATTTCATTTTTCTTTTAAACAAACCAAGGTGCTCCTCCGCTCAAATGCTCACTGAAAGAGAATTCCAAACCTTAGGACCTATATATCTGACAGAAAACAATGCTCTAGTTCCATTTCTGTATTCAATGACTAGATTGTCAGCATTGCGGGCACTATAACTATGAAGTGATTTATTTTCTCTGTAAAAACCATGAAATACCTCAGGACTGATAAAATCCCAACACTGATCTGAGAATATTCCTGCTTGGTAGTCAGGTAGTTGTCCGACATTAAGCACTTTAAGTTTATTATAACATACCTCAGTGTCACTGACTTTTTCTAAGTATTTATACTCGTTTAAAATTTGAATAAAAATTGCTTGACCACAACACGCATCCATATGAAATGTATGGGTGGACTAAAGCATTATAAAAAAGTAATAAAATTTGTGATGGTAAAAATTTCTTAAAATGTCGAATTGCTCCAACTCCTTGGGCAACTTTCGTTGCAACAACATCACTATGTCGTTTCCACGAAAGATTGTACCATGCTTCGTAAGATGACCATAAAGGCGTTTGTGAACAACGGTGATATTGAGATTGGTCTCCAGTTACCTATATCTGATTCAAACCTCCGTTGAACAGAGGTATTACTTTAGCTTGTTTCAAGGCATCTGGGAAGGTGTCCGTTGTCAGGGATATGATAATAATTGAAGCAAGGAAGGAAGTAGATGCATCAATATAGCTTTAAATATCCTTAGATTTACCCCATCAATCCCAGCAGAATCTGATTTAATATTCTCAACAATTTTTATAACCTCATCACTTGGACATTCTTCAAACATTTGTTCACTTTTCATGCCCTAGATGGTGCCTTACCTACCTCCTGAAAGTTCTCAGCCGTTCAAAATCAAAAGCCATTCAAGTCAAAATAGATCAAGAGCTATATTAAAAACGTACAGTTAATCGTCCTGTTCTACCGTTTGATCAAATCAGCGATCCTCTTTGATACACACCATATTTGTTATTATTTCTCGCGCAGTCCCCAAACTTATTTGTTACAGAAAATAACCTTTGACTTCATACAACCGGTCTATCCTCAGTAAATTTAGCTAGAAGAAGCCAGGATAGATAGAGCCAAAATTAAAGGCTACAACTACCATAATAGAACATGAAAAATTGTTCCTTACCACCTCTCTTTTTGCAAACACCCGCTCATGAAGCTCAATAGAAAAAATAATAAAGGACTATTAAACTTAGTCAAAAGCAGTTACAGAGTATCTGCTCTGATAAATAAATTTTAACACCGTATGATACAGTTGGCTAAACTATGATACACAAAAATTAAAAAGTATGGGTAACTTAAAAAAGAAGAAACTAGCATTGGCAAAATAGACCGTCAACGCCATCTAGCATTTGGCAACACTTGGCATTTTTCAAGATTTGTAGTCGTTTTTCTTTTGCAGGAATTGAGATCAGCCTCTTATTACTACACTAATTTTATCAACTACACAAGTTAGATTTATTAATCTTATTATTACAGAGCAAAAATGCCAAGTGTTACCAAACACTACATGGCGTTTAAAGTCTATTTCTTAGCAATACAACCGCCAGTTCCAACTATAGTAAGTTAGCCATGTTCTTTGCCTTAAAGGGCTGGGCACACATAGCGGATTTCCAAATCAGCGTCGATTTTCATCATAATTATTACAAAAAATAGGGATACAAATAAATAGCAAGAGATGTCTATGTTAAAAGACCCCACTACTGAGCTGAGAACTAAGCTGAGATCAATGATGAAACCATTAATAAACTTTAGTTGACTATTTGTGTCCATAATTTTTTTTTTTGAAAATCTGCGCAATAAATTTTTCTTTCAACAAATTTTTCTTACCGCTATCGTTTGTCCACTGATGTTCAAATCAGTTCCCGAAATCAGTTACGTGTGCCGAGCCTTTAAGATACTAAAAAAAAGCAAAAAAAGGCATTGGGTTTTAAGTTTATGATTTTTTCAGTCCAGCGCAAACCTAGGTACCTGGACACACGAAAAAACTTTCCTTCGGGAGAATCCCCACCAAAGATCTACAAATCAAACGCAATAAAGATACTTCCGACAATGAAGTCTCTAGGCTTAGCCTAATGCAATCATCTATAATCGAAAATAGCCTGAGATAACTAAAATTATCCAAACAACACATACCACAGGGTTAATTCAGCCCAAGAACGACACTCCTTTGGTAAAGGAGAAGTGCAAAGGATTAACTTAAGGACTAAGCTTACAAAAAAAAAAACATTTAAAAATTTACATTCTTAAAAAGTGCTTCATAAATTGAACAATAAGAGAGCATTTGACAACACTATCCCTTTCCAGCGAGTAATCCTCTGATCATTTCACTTTTATTTACTTCTAAATCAACATCAACTTCCGTTAAAGAAAACCATAGTTACTTCCGTAAAAACCATGTATACTATGTAAGAAACATGAACACATAGCGACAGGGGAATGTGAGTTTTGAGGATAGTTCCCTCAAAAGAAAATCCCGAGATTTAAACGCACAGTCTACTGATTGTGAAAATAATTCATTGCCAAAACGCAGTCTCCCGATTGTGGAAATAATTCATTGTCAAAACGCAGTCTCCCGATTGTGGAAATAATTCATTGTCAAAACGCAGTCGCTCGATTGTGGAAATAATTCATAGCCAAAACGAAAGTGTTTGTTTTATTTTTCTGTGTTTCACAGGATAGCAAAAACTTTAATTTTTTTATGGGGACTTTACATGGGTACAACTTTCTGTTAAAGGTTCAACTTTCAAAAACTGATAACAATTGTAGTCCATTCGTACCTTAAGGTTGAATGATAAATTCCGTCCCATTTAAGAATAAACATATTCATTAAAGAAGAAGTATATTTTTGCCCACAATAACATTATTTATGACTCCATATTGACTATGGGCTCATCGTATATGGTGCATGTGCAAAGACCCAGATGCAAAAAAATTGAAACAATACAAAACGATATAATATGTCTCATATTTGGTCTTCCATGTATAGAGGCATTGCAGATGAGTATGCCAATATTCAGAAGAAGTTCCCAGTACCCGCAAAGTCTATTACACCTACTTTCCCCCAATCCCCTCCATGGCAGTGGTCAATCCCCATAATAAATATTGATTTCTCAAAGCGGACTAAAGATTTAACCCCATTGCTTTTGTCCAGAAAAATTTGCTGAATTTAATACAATTACTTATAAAAACCATTTCCAAATATTTGTTGATGGGTCCAAAATGAATGAGAAGGTAGCAAGTGGTGCCTTCCTTCCTCACCTGAAAATTGCAATGGGTGAGAGATTGTATAATAATGTATCTATAGTGTCTGCAGAGTTAAATACCATAATCATGGCATTAGAACACCTTATGTAAAATATAACATTGATTGCCAATTTAAACAGTATTGTACTTTATTCTGACTCTTTATTATGCCTTGAATTGCTGTCTTCAGATCCTCATTATAAGCTGGTTGTTGACACATATCATAGTCTTAGTATTATAGATAATCTTGATTCAAGTGGCATAAGAACTTACTTATTAATTTATGATGCTGGATAACAGTGACTTGCTATGATTACCATATTAGCCTATACATGATAAATACCGATTATTAACTGCAAATTTTCTGGAATGTTTAGTCAGAGAGGAGTGTAAATGTATTGAAGTCTTGTCCAGTAGAAATATATATATTTGCTGGCACGTTTTATTGCATCAACATAACAAGATATACTATTTTCAAGATACCAAATATACTTTTTCTCATGTTAATAAAACCATCTCTAAATATAATAAATGGTAACCCTTCCAAGGAAAAGCCTAGAGTTGAAACAGTGGCCTAACTAACTGATTCTGGCCTTACTGGCTGAAGTCTTATAAAATGCCGATGCAGTTTTCTCATTCATTAGGATGCCACGTCTTCCGGCGAACACGATAATTTTTGTTATACAACACAATAAATTAAAAAAATTGTCACTAAGCAGTATATTATTTCTTGTATCTATCTCTTAAATACCTATTATAGACAAGTAAATTCCCGTAAAAATTAATACTGTGCTGCAAATGGTTTAAGTTTTCAGGAAACCATAGTTAGGAGCTGTCATTTTACTGTTTTTGGCCGACAGGTTTTCTTGGCTCATTGTGCAAGCGAAACTGCTCAGGAGGAAATTGGCCCCTTTCCTCCTAATTACGTCACTGAGGTGAAAGAGGTAAAATATTTGGCTGGAGGTGCAAAGATAAAGTATATGCGGCTGGTGCAGTAAATAACAAACCCAAACCAACAAAAAAAAAACATCAAGTCAGGCTGCTTCCCTTGAGAAAGCTGCAGATTGTAAAGCAAATGACACAGAGGGCAATGGATTAGTGAAATCTGGAATAAGAAGAACAGAGATGCGACGGTTGTTTATTTCCAGTCTATCAAAACAAGCTGCTCTGAGAATGCTCTGCTGCAAAACCCTGTTCAAGGACAAATTGTCAATTTTGGTGTTTGATAAGCCAGATATGAAACAGCTTATTTAAAAGAAAACATGAGGCTTAAAAGCACCACTTGGGGGAACCGTCCATTGTCACATAAGTTTTGCTGCCAGAAAAAAAGAAGTTCAGAAGGCTGCTTTAAGATCTGCCACTCAGACTAGCTTGACTTTTCACTGTGGGTCTGCAAAAGGATCTGATTTTATAGGTATCACTGCCTATTACCCCTGAAAGATGGAAAATGAGCAAAGGTTTGCACCGCTATCTCACATTTCAAGAGGCATAAGTATTCTCACAAAACAACTAACATCCTTTCAGCAATCCAAGTTCCAATCAGGAAGTTTTCAATGACCGATAAGATGTTCCGTGTTGTGACTGATTCTGGGAACAATGTCACCAAAGCCTGTAGGATATGATCCCTTTCCTTAACTTCATGTTTTTAACATTATCTTCAATCATCTGTTGCACGCGTTCTTGGATTTTGGTCCACTCGAAGCTTAGCCAACGACATCTTTGAAGAAGATTGCTTGGAATCCTTTGATGAAGTCGAAGATGTCAATCCAACTGGTGAAAATGATTCAGACGGTCTTTCTGTTCGTTGCTTTGGAAACTCCAGAAATGAGAAAAGGTTTGCTGAAGACTGATGCAGTGTCTAAGGAAAAGGGTGGTTAAAGTAATGGGAAAGAAGAGTGAGCAGCTGGGAGTCTGTCAAGAACGAGGTTGCAGCACAGGCTATCCGAAGACACGTTACACTTGCTCAAACATTGATAGTCAAGGTTGTCACTACCCCTTTTCCTTTGGGTATGGTTCATGAAATTGTGCCTAAATAATACCCACTCGTATTCTTAAAACAAAAGTTTGAAGCAGTAACACTTTCTATAATAAAGCAAGTGTATGGGTTGGAGAAAGTATTTTCTGCCGCAAAGCGATAGAAATTTTCGAAATAAGTTATCCAAAATTGCAATTGTTCTTATATTTGCATCCCTTTGAAAACCTATTTAAGAGAAGAGAATGCTTAAAGAAAGTATTTTGTAGCAAAGGGTCTAAGTTTCTTTGTAATACAGAATTTGAAAAATTTCATTTTACATAATTACTTAAGAATGAATTCTGTGGAGGGCCTAGAACATTATTTTCTAGGGCAAAGCGCCGTAAAAATATACGAAGTACACTTAAACTATGAATTTTCCTTTTGATTTGTCTCTCACACACATTGGCTAGGAAATAATTAATCTTAAAAGATTGTTTTAAGCCACGAGGCAACGAAAATTGTTGACTTGGTGGTTAGAAAGTGTCATTTTTCCGTGCATTTTTCTTCTTTAATACATGGTTTCAGATGGATTCCAAACATCAGGATTGGGGAAGGGGAAAGCATGGTCTGGAGGGGGAGACTGTACCCTGCCAAAGCAACTATGGGCTCTGCTTAAACACTAATGACTGAGCTGACTGCGCAATCTGACGAAGAAAATTATTTTATTTTCAAAACGTCTCAAATAACTAGTATGTATTTCTGGGAAATTCGAGGAGATTCCGTATAAACATAAAAGCGCATTTTTGTATAAAAGGAACGGGAAGATGGATGAAAATAACCATAAAAGAGGATGGCGATGTTGTGTGCATAGACAGTTTTTCAGCTCTTTATTGAAAAACTGTTCTTTTTGGCGGAAAATGCTGCAATAGTACTGACAATAAACCAAAACGTATCATTTACAATTTTTTCTTCTTTGAGCTTTAGGTGTTCGAAAAACAGCTGTTTAAACAGCTGTTTTCTGTTTTACAACAAAAAAAAACAGAACAGAAACAGAAACAGATCTTCTGTTTTTTTGTTGACCTGTTCTGTTTCTGTTCTGTTTCATTCAAGCCCTGTTTATTTTTTTTCTGTTTCTTCAGAAAAATAGAACAGTGCCCATGCTTACTTGTGACAGTATAAATAGGGATTATAATATTTGAAAGTTTTGCCGGCATAAGCTCTGTTGATTGGCTAGAAATGACAATTTGAAACTAAATTTGTAGTTTTAGCTAAGCACCGAATTTTACATGTGAACGGTCGTTGCCTAGACAATGGATTCTGGCTAGACATGGGATTCTAGCTAGACACGCTTGTTAACGCTGCTTTAGTAACAACAGTAATGGTAGTAGTAGCAGTAGTACTAGTATGAATAGAAACACTTCCAATAGGGTGTAAATATTGTCTTTTGGTTAGCTCAACATCCCCCGCAACAAGCCTTGTAAGTTTCAACTTCACACACCAAACTATTCTCAAGATGTTGCTGATATGACCTTTTGACAACCTGCACGGTGTATTGTGATTTGGTTCTTCTTCTTCCCTCAAAATTACCTGTAAATTTCACCTTCACATACTTAGGTATAGTTGTAATTGTAGTCATAGTTGTGGCGTCAGTAGTAATAGAACTAGCACCGGCAGTAGTTTTAATGTATTGCCTTTACGTCTGTTGAACCTCCCTCTAATCATATCCTGGAAGTTTTAAACTAGTGCAATTGCCGTTGCTATGACATAGCTGATATGTCCTTTTGATTACCTGCATATTCATTTAATTTTTCTAATTTTCATCTTAATGATCTTAGCCTTAGAAGTAGTTGTTATATAAGTAGTAGCTGTAGTAAATGTAGAAGTGGCAGTAATATTAGCATTTGCGTACATATATTGCCTTTTTTCTATTGATCTTCTCCTCTAAGTATTCTCTGAAAGTTCCAACTTAATACCCAAATCCATTTTTGAGATACGCTCTCAAAAATGGAGGGGAGTTCAACACTCCCCTCAATATTCACTGAAAGGCTCATATGAATGCTCTTTGTCTTTGTGGAAAGTAAAGGTCAAACATACATACCTTTCTCAGTAACATATACTATACATAAATAGTGAACGAATTACCTACCTTACAACCCTTGCCCTGGGAGCTGCAAATGGCCGAAAATCCCCAAAGACATAATCACTGGATCCTTTAACAGTGCTGAAGGAAATAGATGTCTGAAAGTTTTGATGGGATGTTTGTTTTGGAAAATGATCGGCGTGGGAAAGGGGGACAAGTAGCCCTCTAACACTTTTGACTCTTAAATGGGAATAAGAACGTTTTTAGTGTCAATTTGACAACTAAACTTTGATATTTGTATATAATCTCCATTCCCAGAATTGTTTTCACTTTAATATTTGAACTCCTCACTAGTGTTGCAACTGGTTAAATTGCTTACGGTAAAATGGGTATTTTAAGTATTTTACCCTAATTTTACGGGCCCCCGTAAAGTTGTTATTTTACCTATTTTACATAATTTACATATTTACCGGTTTCGTACATATTTTACGACACCTTGCAATTTTAAGAGCATAAAAGAGCGAAGAGACTAGCAGAAAAAGGATTGAATATGATTTTGTTTTGTGTATAGCTATGCTCCCAGGTTTAAAAGACTGTCGATCTGACTTAGGTCTCTTGTTATCATAACGATAAAATGTCTAATAAAAAAATAAGAAAAAAATGACTAAGATGATTTTTTCCAAATAAAGGTAAAATTAATTTTTATATATTATTTTTTTTATATATATATACAAAATGGATGTCAGAAATGAGGCGCTGTTCAATTGCTGAGGTATTACCCTAGGCACAGTATTACGAAAGGGATAAACTAGACAGTTAATTAAATTGATGAAACTCTAGATGAAGGGACATTACCTTTTTTAAGCACAGGAACATCAGAATCATTGAAAAATTTGACTAAAAGCTATAAGTAATACTCAACTGGTTTTGTAGTTACAAGGCAACTCTAACACACCAATTTTACCCTGTATTTTCTAGGGAATACCTAATTTTACCTTATTTTACTTACCGAGTTTTTATTTTACGGTAATTTTACAACACTACTCACAGTTACGCATAAACAGACAAAAAAGGGTACTATTCATCACCTAATATGGCATTAAACTATGCAATCAAAGTATTTTATTTACAGTCTTCTGACTCTTGCTTGCCAATTTGGCTCTGGTTTGACTGGTATCAAAATGTATGAATCGTACTATGGAATTTTTTGCTTTGTTTCCGTAAAGGGTGTCTTAATGCTATGACCTGTTGTGGGATGAAATTTTTTTCCCTAAAACGGGTACAAATCACTACCAATAATTTCTTCTTATTATTATCACCCATCTAATCTACTTCACAAACTGTTAAAAAACGGCTTATTTAGTTCGTTTCCTAAGAGGTATTTTTAAGAGGTATCAATAGCACAGAAGACGAAAGAAAAGAATAAAGAAATTGTTGGTATACTCGAAGAAATGGCCGCTAAATCGGAAGATACACAAAAGAAGTTTAAAGCTGCTCAAGAAGAAATACTATTTTTTAAAAAGGAAATTGAAACCAAAGTGGTACCAATAGAACAGAAGATGGAAGAATTTGATAGAAAAGTTGATCAGTCATCCAAAGAAAAACTATTTAAAAAAAAGGAAATTGAAACCAAACTGGTATCAATAGCACTGAAGATGGAAGAACATGATAAAGAAATTAATCGTATATTTAAAGAAAACCTTCCTAAATTGGAAGTAGAACAAAAGAAGTTTATAGATGTTCAAGAAGAAATACTACAGTTGAAAAGGAAAAATGAAACCATAAACAATGTAATACTCTTTTCTTTTAACATTTCCTCTGTGACTGATTTAAGTGAGCATGCCAAAATTTAATTATATTGTTTATATACACGCCAATATTCAAAATTTGCATATTGTTTACATTTTTCGCCTACTCCTTTGTTCTAATATTTCCTTGGCCAGAAAATTCAATCCACGAGTTCAATAATGCTGAAGTGCGCAACCAGATAACTATCTACTTACCAAGACTAACCAAAAGATGCAAGTCCAGTTAAACTGCTACAGTTACTTTAGTGATGAAGACGCATTTAATGTTGGATTAATTTTCACTGTGGCAAATCTTTTCTTCAGAACACGTAAAGACAGAACTATTCACTAGTTAGCAACTATCGCAAACCCAATAAAAGTCGCTAGAATGCCTTACGATGCTATTCGCAACCAAAAAACGGAAAATGAAGAAAAAGTCGTTAAAAAAAAACAAGCAGAAACGGCAAAAACGGTAAGAAAAAAATGGTGACCTGTTATCTGTTTTTTACATTCTCATAAACTTTATAAGGAAGCTTTGCTGCCAGAAATTGCAGACGGAAGAGGGGCAAGCAACATGACGATCCGCGAGCCATTTCTAGGCAAGTTTACGGATAAATAAAACCCTTACATATCCAGATTAGGACAGCTAGGTTAGTTTCTAGCTGAATTTATTTATATATATATATATATATATATATATATATATATATATATATATATATATATATATATATATATATATATATATATATATATATATATATATATATATATATATATATATATATATATATATATAAAAAAAAAAAAAAAATAGATATATAGATATATATATATATATATATATATATATATATATAAAAAAATAAAAAAATATAAAAAAATATATATATATATATATATATATATATATATATATATATATATATATATATATATATATGAATGTATATATATATGAATTCAAAGGGGTAGTGCCCTTAAGTCTCGACAGTGATTTGAGGGCAAATAACCCCCTCTCACGCCCACCTTTTCCCCAAATACATAAAATCCGAATTTTTAAATATTCATTTTATTCAACGTAGTTGAAAGTTTTGGAAAATAGGCCTTTAAGGATAACAACCCCTCCACCCCTATAGCTCTCGGGGCAAGGGTTGTAAGTTATGCCCTGGGATTATATAATGTTTCCTATAGAAAGCGATGTTTTAGAAACTTAAAAGGGTTCCTTCAATTGGAAATTCAAAGGGCTAGTGCTCTTTTAACAGTCGAAAGTGATTGAGGGCCAAATAACCCCCTCTCACGCCCACCATTTCCCAAAACACATCCAATAAAAAATTGAGATATCAATTTTGTTCCTCGTAGTCGAAAGTTCTGGAAATTAGGTCTTTCAGGATGATAACCCCATCAGAGCTTTAAGTGCAAGGGTTGTAAGTTATGCCTTGCGGGCATTTAAGGTTTTTTACAGAGTTGTTGTAGAAATTTCAAGTCGAAAGTGAATGGAAAGTAATTAACCCCCCATTTCACGCCCATCATTTCCCCAAACACATTTAATCAAAGTTTAGAGATATTAATTTTACTTTTAGTTGGTTAAATATGACTTTCTCGAACGTTGTTTAATTTTATTTACGAACTTTTTTATTAGTAATAAATATACGTAACTTACGAATTTCTATATTCATATATTATTAATACGTAGTTTAGGGGCTTTGCCCCAGGTCAATACCTCGCTCTTTATGCTAAAGTTCGAATTTTGTTCCAATTCTTTAAAAATGATCCCTTAATCACAAAGGCCGTTAATTAGAATAAATAGCTTTTATGAAAGTACTAAAAACTCTTTGACCTAAAGAGCGAGGTATTGACTAGGGGGCGAACCCAATCATATACGTAATATTTTCTGTTCGTTTTAAGTTTTAATGTTGCTCCTTACTTTCAGTTGAAAAACTTATTTTTTTCAATAATTTCTGATCTTTTTTACATAATGCTGGGATATCCGGCGCTCCCTCCATAGCAATGTCCTTTCTCCCATGTAAAGATCCTCCCACATAACCCCCGACCCACCCCCCCACCCAATACAACAAAAAAACCTAAACACGTCTGTATACTTCCCAATAAGCAATACTATATGTTAACATTGGGTAAAGTTCAAAACTTTTGGCCCTCCCTCCGGGGACTTTGTGGGATTAAGCCATCCTAAAAGATATAGTTATCATATTTTCGACAATGCTGAACAAACTGGCTATCTCAAAATTTTGATCGGGTGATTTTGGGAAAAAATGAGCGTGAGAGGGGGCCTGGGTGCCCTCCATTTTTTTGGTCACTTAAAAAGGGCACTAGAGCTTTTAATTTCCGTTCTAATGAGCCCTCCCATGATATTCTAGGACAACTGGGTCGATACGATTACCCCTGTGGAAAAAAACAAAAAAAGGCAAATAAACACGCATCCGGGATATTTCCTCTGGCAGAAAAATACAAAATTCCACATTTTTACAGATAGGAGCTTGAAACCTCTACAGTATGGTTCTCTGATACGGTGAATCTGATGGTGTGATTTTCATTAGGGTTCTATAACTTTTAGGGGGTGTTTCCCCCTTTTTTGAAAATCAGGCAAATTTTCTCAGGCGCGTAACTTTTGATGGGTAGGAATAAAGTTGATGAAACTTATATAATTGAAATCAACATTAATATTTGATTCTTTTGATCCATCTATAGGTATCAAAATCCTGTTTTTTAGAGTTTCGATTACTATTGAGCCGGGTTGCTCCTTACTTACAGTTCGTTACACCACGAACTGTTTGATTAGGGCGTGTGAATGACTATCTACGATCGATCTGCCGTTACGACCAATTTCAGCTAGTAAAAAATCTGACAAGTCCTCTAAGAAAGTGGTTAGGTTCGATATGTAAACCAATCTTATTTACACAAATTCCTTTTATTAAGTTATATCATAGGCAGCGCAATCGCATTGCCTAAGTAAAGAACTATGTTGGCACAATGCATTATTTATTTTTTCTTTAGACCAAGGCACTTCGCATCGAGGGAGTTGTCGTAGAAACTTCGAAAAAGGCTCATTTGATTGGAAATTGGAGGGCTTGTGCCCTTTTAATAGTCGAAATTGATTGAAAGACAACTAACACCCTTTGACGCCCACCATTTCCCTAAAAACATTCTATCAAAATTTTGAGATAGCCATTTTGTTCAGCGCAGCTGATTTCCAGATAAAAATTATGTTTTTGAGGAGGAAACTCCCCACAGCCCTCAGGACAAGGGCTGTAAGTTATGCACTTGGGACATATAAGGTTTTGATAGAAAGCGTTGTCGTAGAAACTTCAAAAAAGGCTCATTCGATTGGAAATTCAAAGGGATAGTGCCCTGTTTAATAGTTGAAAGTGATTGGAGGACAACTAACACCCCTCTCACGCCTACCTTTTCAAAATACACATCCAATCAAAAATTTTGAGATAGCCGTTTTTTTAACGTAGGTGAAAGTTATGGAAATTAGGTCTTTGAGGATGATCACCCCCTCAGGGCAAGGGTTATAATTTATGCCCCTGGGGCATATAAGGTGTTTATAGAAAGCGTTGTCGTAGAAACTCAAAAAGGGCTCGTTCTATCGGAAATTGAAAGGGCTAGTGCCCTTTTTATTGTCGAAAGTGATTGGAGGGCAACCAGTCCCCCTCCCAAGCCCACCCTCTCATTTGCCCATTATGTTTATAAACTAAATGTTGCCTTAAAATTAAATCAAAATGCCATGTGTTAATCCTAATTCCCAATAAGGCATATCAGCATTATCCCAAGAAAACCAGAGGGTATTATGTTCAAACTTTCGGGACTACTTCTGTTCGTTCTGCTGGGCTACGTTAACACGGACTGTTTTGATATACATAAGCGGTGATAAAAATCCTGTAAGCCAGCAGCCGGTAAAACTTTATGACTTCCATGTTCCAATCTCCCAGAAGCACAATAAGACTTATTGCAGAATAAACGGATATTAAAAACTCCTAAAGAATTAGTTAAAATAAAAGAAGTGTAAACTGTAAACTTCTCGAAATTAATTTCGAGGGCTGTTCCAGGTCTGAGTAATAACTAAAAAGAATTTGACAAAGTAAGGGTCTAAAAGTTGCTTTAAAGAGTAGTAATACTTTGGCAATGCAACGAGTACACAATTACTAAATTATACAACTAACCAAATCATCACTGAAATGAACACAAAGAACAATAAAAAGAGATGTTAATAATAATAATAGAACAATAAATTAAAAATTATATATATATAATAACAGAAAAAAACGAAAATAGTTAGATTGTCCTCTCTTGCAATCCAGTCCCACACTCACCAACTGCCCCCAAGGAGATACTTCTTTAACCGGTTTTATTGTCTAAAGTTGTATTTTGTTCCTGAGCTATGTTTGTAGACTGTATTCTTTGTTGCTATGACCATATATATATATATATATATATATATATATATATATATATATATATATATATATATATATATATATATATATATATATATATATATATATATATATATATATATATATATATATATATATATATATATATATATATATATATATATATATATATATATATATATATATGTATATATATATATATATATATATATATATATATATATATATATTTCATTGTATATACGCGTAGCATATGTACATATACATTTACCCCTCTTTGGACTAGGACAAAAAAATTTATGCTTAAAATAAAGGTTATTGATTATTGATAGCTAAGTAGTCAGATATTAACAGCTAATTGTAATCAATAACTGTCTCTTCTCTAAATGCCTCTTTTAAAGTTAATATATGCACTATTTGTAATCTAATGATTTTTCAGATAGTCAAGAAATCATAGGAACCACCCATTAAGTTGAGCCAACCAAAGGTTTCATGTGGAGTATGAAGGGGGAAAGTTGTTGATTGTCTTTATCTCCATTTGTACCGCATTTTCTGGAGAAGGAAAGCAGAATTTTAAGTCATAGTTCTGTATCTTCTATTTTCTCTTCTGAAACTTAGGCTGCTTGAGAAGGTTGTGACTCAACTTAATATCTGCTAACTGAGGAAACTAGGCAGGGAAAACCAAGAACACTAACTCAGCAGTACACAACAGTCCAAACCATCCCTACTTGTTTAAAAAAGTTGAAGAAGTTGTTGTAATCAATAGTGCTTTTATGTGATTTGCCTTTTTCTATATGTTACTGTCAACTTACTGGTAGTTAAGACTTGTTCGGCCTGATAGGCACTTTGGTTTTCTGAGTAAAACTTAAGTAATAGAGACAATCTGGATCAATAAACTGTAGCCAATCAAGGCATGCGTCCTGATAATGGACTTATTTTAGAGCTACCTTATTGGTCATCAAGTTTGACTTGAAAGTTTGATGAGTGACATTAAAATGTTTGAATTTTAATTAATGCCATTTGAATAATTGCATGCGTGTTGATCTTTTAATACAACTGTTAGTCGAATAATGCACCCTCATCTGCAGTATTACCTGATCTCCAGATTCATTCTGTGAAAGTTATAAACCAATTATAGCTGGTGTTTTGTATTTATTTTTATTATTTTATTTATAAATTCTTTTCTAACAGGAATAATTCCTTTCATTAGACAGTATAATGCAATGACTAAAAAATTATGGATATTTCAATCACATATACAGCAACCGTCATCAGCGGATATACTAAAGTAATACAATTTTAAACCAACCCTAATAAAATACAAAATAAAATAAGTGCACAGTATTTAGTGCTCTCATTTTTTTAAATTTAAGCAAAATTCACCTGAATCTCTATCCACAGATTGTTTCTATAATAGCTTGGGGGTAATGTCAATTGTTTCTTAAATCAAAGAGACAATTTTGAACATAAGACGCCTATTTTCAGGGATTTGGTATTCTCAAATATCTTTTCAGATTCAATTCGGGAAGTGCAAAGAGTGCCGCAATTTAAAAACCTGTTAAAGAAGCATCTCTTTGTGGGCAGTTGTTGAGTGTGGGACTGGATTGCAAGAGAGGACAATCTAACTATTTTCGTTTTTTCTGTTATTATATATATATATAATTTTTAATTTATTGTTCTATTATTATTATTAACATCTATTTTTATTGTTCTTTGTGTTCATTTCAGTGATGATTTGGTTAGTTGTATAATTTAGTAATTGTGTACTCGTTGCATTGCCAAAGTATTACTACTCTTTAAAGCAACTTTTAGACCCTTACTTTGTCAAATTCTTTTTAGTTATCACTCAGACCTGGAACAGCCCTCGAAATTAATTTCGAGAAGTTCACAGTTTACACTTCTTTTATTTTAACTAATTCTTTAGGAGTTTTTAATATCCGTTTACTCTGCAACAAGTCTTATTGTGCTTCTAGGAGATTGGAACATGGAAGTCATAAAGTTTTACCGGCTGCTGGCTTACAGGATTTTTATCACCGCTTATGTATATCAAACAGTCCGTAGCCCAGCAGAACGAACAGAAGTAGCCCCGAAAGTTTGAACATAATACCCTCTGGTTTTCTTGGGATATTGCTGATATGCCTTATTGGGAATTAGGATTAACACATGGCATTTTGATTTATTTTTAAGGCAACATTTAGTTTTTAAACATAATGGGCAAATGAGAGGGTGGGCTTGGGAGGGGGACTGGTTGCCCTCCAATCACTTTCGACAATTAAAAAGGGCACTAGCCCTTTCAATTTCCGATAGAACGAGCCCTTTTTGAGTTTCTACGACAACACTTTCTATAAACATTTTATATGCCCCAGAGGCATAAATTATAACCCTTGCCCTGAGGGGGTGATCATCCTCAAAGACCTAATTTCCATAACTTTCACCTACGTTAAAAAAACGGCTATCTCAAAATTTTGATTGGATGTGTATTTTGAAAAGGTAGGCGTGAGAGGGGTGTTAGTTGCCCTCCAATCACTTTCAACTATTGAACAGGGCACTATCCCTTTGAATTTCCAATCGAATGAGCCTTTTTTGAAGTTTCTAAGATAACGCTTTCTATCAAAACCTTATATGTCCCAAGTGCATAACTTACAGCCCTTGTCCTGAGGGCTGTGGGGAGTTTCCTCCTCAAAAACATAATTTTTATCTGGAAATCAGCTGCGCTGAACAAAATGGCTATCTCAAAATTTTGATAGAATGTTTTTAGGGAAATGGTGGGCGTCAAAGGGGTGTTAGTTGTCTTTCAATCAATTTCGACTATTAAAAAGGGCACAAGCCACTCCAATTTCCAATCAAATGAGCCTTTTTCGAAGTTTCTACGACAACTCCCTCGATGCGAAGTGCCTTGGTCTAAAGAAAAAATAAATAATGCATTGTGCCAACATAGTTCTTTACTTAGGCAATGCGATTCCGCTGCCTATTATATAACTTAATAAAAGGAATTTGTGTAAATAAGATTGGTTTACATATCGAACCTAACCACTTTCTTAGAGGACTTGTCAGATTTTTTACTAGCTGAAATTTTTCGTAACGGCAGATCGATCGTAGATAGTCATTCACACGCCCTAATCAAACAGTTCGTGGTGTAACGAACTGTAAGTAAGGAGCAACCCGGCTCAATAGTAATCGAAACTCTAAAAAACAGGATTTTGATACCTATAGATGGATCAAAAGAATCAAATATTAATGTTGATTTCAATTATATAAGTTTCATGAAGTTTATTTCTACCCATCAAAAGTTACGCGCCTGAGAAAATTTGGCTGATTTTCGAAAAAAGGGGGAAAGACCCCCTAAAAGTTATAGAACCCTAATGAAAATCACACCATCAGATTTACCGTATCAGAGAACGATACTGTAGAGGTTTCAAGCTCCTATCTGTAAAAATGTGGAATTTTGTATTTTTCTGCCAGAGGAAATATCTCGGACGCGTGTTTATTTGCCTTTTTTTGTTTTTTTCCACAGGGGTAATCGTATCGACCCAGTTGTCCTAGAATATCATGGGAGGGCTCATTAGAACGGAAATTAAAAGCTCTAGTGCCCTTTTTAAGTGACCGAAAAAATGGAGGGCACCCAGGCCCCCTCCCACGCTCATTTTTTCCCAAAATCACCCGATCAAAATTTTGAGATAGCCAGTTTGTTCAGCATTGTCGAAAATATGATAACTAGATCTTTTAGGATGGCTTAATCCCACAAAGTCCCCGGAGGGAGGGCCAAAAGTTTTGAACTTTACCCAATGTTAACATATAGTATTGGTTATTGGGAAGTATACAGACGTTTTTATTTTTTTTGTGGTTGTGGGAGGGGGGGATGGGTTGGAGGTTATGTGGGAGGATCTTTACATGGGAGAAAGGATATTGCTATGAAGGGAGCGCCGGATATCCCAGCATTATGTATAAAAGATCAGAAATTATATGAAAAAAATAAGTTTTTCAACTGAGAGTAAGGAGCAACATTAAAACTTAAAACAAACAGAAAATATTACTTATATGATTGGGTTCGCCTCCTAGTCAATGCCTCTCTCTTTAAGTCAAAGATTTTTTAGTACTTTCATAACATCTATTTATTCTAATTAAAGGCTTTTGTGGTTAAGGGATCATTTTTAAAGAATTGGAACAAAATTCGAACTTCATCATAAAGAGCGAGGTATTGACCTGGGGCGAAGCCCCTAAACTACGTATTAATAATATATGAATATAGAAATTCGTAAGTTACGTATATTTATTACTAATAAAAAAGTTCGTAAATAAAATTAAACAACGTTCGAGAAAGTCATATTTAACCAACTAAAAGTAAAATTAATATCTCTAAACTTTGATTAAATGTGTTTGGGGAAATGATGGGCGTGAAATGGGGGGTTAATTACTTTCCACTCACTTTCGACTTGAAATTTCTACAACAACTCTATAAAAAACCTTAAATGCCCCCAAGGCATAACTTACAATCCTAGCACTTAAAGCTCTGATGGGGTTATCATCCTGAAAGACCTAATTTCCAGAACTTTCGACTACGTTGAACAAAATGGATATCTCAAATTTTTATTGGATGTGTTTGGGGAAATGGTGGGCGTGAGAGGGGGTTATTTGGCCCTCAATCACTTTCGACTATTAAAAGAGCACTAGCCCTTTGAATTTCCAATTGAAGGAACCCTTTTTGAAGTTCCTAAAACATCGCTTTCTATAGGAAACCTTATATGCTCCCAGGGCATAACTTACAACCCTTGCCCTGAGAGCTTTAGGGGTGGAGGGGCTGTTATCCTTAAAGGCCTATTTTCCAAAACTTTCAACTACGTTGAATAAAATGAATATCTAAAAATTCTGATTTTATGTATTTGGGGAAAAGGTGGGCGTGAGAGGGGGGTTATTTGCCCTCAAATCACTGTCGAGACTTAAGGGCACTACCCCTTTGATTTTATATATATATACATTCATATATATATATATATATATATATATATATATATATATATATATATATATATATATATATATATATATATATATATATATATATATATATATATATATATATATATATATATATATATATATATATATATATATATATATATATATAAATAATTCAGCTAGAAACTAACCTAGCTGTCCTAATCTGGATATGTAAGGGTTTTATTTATCCGTAAACTTGCCTAGAAATGGCTCGCGGATCGTCATGTTGCTTGCCCCTCTTCCGTCTGCAATTTCTGGCAACAAAGCTTCCTTATAAAGTTTATGAGAATGTAAAAAACAGATAACAGGTCACTATTTTTTTCTTACCGTTTTTGCCGTTTCTGTTTGTTTTTTTTTAACGACTTTTTCTTCATTTTCCGTTTTTTGGTTGGGAATAGCATCGTAAGGCATTCTAGCGACTTTTATTGGGTTTGCGATAGTTGCGAACTAGTGAATAGTTCTGTCTTTACGTGTTCTGAAGAAAAGATTTGCCACAGTGAAAATTAATCCAACATTAAATGCGTCTTCATCACTAAAGTAACTGAAGCAGTTTAACTGGACTTGCATCTTTTGGTTAGTCTTGGTAAGTAGATAGTTATCTGGTTGCGCACTTCAGCATTATTGAACTCGTGGATTGAATTTTCTGGCCAAGGAAATATTAGAACAAAGGAGTAGGCGAAAAATGTAAACAATATGCAAATTTTGAATATTGGCATGTATATAAACAATATAATTAAATTTTGGCATGCTCACTTAAAGCAGTCATAGAGGAAATGTTAAAAGAAAAGAGTATTACCTTTTTTATGGTTTCATTTTTCCTTTTCAACTGTAGTATTTCTTCTTGAACAGCTATAAACTTCTTTTGTTCTACTTCCAATTTAGGAAGGTTTTCTTTAAATATACGATCAACTTTTCTATCATGTTCTTCCATCTTCTGTTCTATTGATACCAGTTTGGTTTCAATTTCCTTTTTTTTAAATAGTTTTTCTTTGGATGAATGATCAACTTTTCTATCAAATTCTTCCATCTTCTGTTCTATTGGTACCACTTTGGTTTCAATTTCCTTTTTAAAAAATAGTATTTCTTCTTGAGCAGCTTTAAACTACTTTTGTGTTTCTTCCGATTTAGCGGCCATTTCTTCGAGTATACCAACAATTTCTTTATTATTTTCTTTCGTCTTCTGTGCTATTGATACCTCTTAAAAATACCTCTTAGGAAACGAACTAAATAAGCCGTTTTTTAACAGTTTGTGAAGTAGATTAGATGGGTGATAATAATAAGGAGAAAATATTGGTAGTGATTTGTACCCGTTTTAGGGAAAACAATTTCATCCCACAACAGGTCATGGCATTAAGACACCCTTTACGGAAACAACGCAAAATATTCCATAGTACGATTCATACATTTTGATACCAGTCAAACCAGAGCCAAATTGGCAAGCAAGAGTCAGAAGACTGTAAATAAAATACTTTAATTGCATAGTTTAATGCCATATTAGGTGATAAATAGTACACATTTTTGTCTGTTTATGCGTAACTGTGAGTAGTGTTGTAGAATTACCGTAAAATAAAAACTCGGTAAGTAAAATAAGGTAAAATTAGGTATTCCCTAGAAAATACAGGGTAAAATTGGTGTGTTAGAATTGCCTTGTAACTACAAAACCAGTTGAGCAGTACTGATAGCTTTTAGTGAAATTTTTCAATGATTCTGATTTTCTTGGGCTTAAAAAAGGTAATGTCCCTTCATCTAAAATTTCTTCAATTTAACTAGCTGTCTAGTTTATCCCTTTGGTAATACTGTGCCTAGGGTAATACCTCAGCAATTGAACAGTGACTGATTTCAGACATCCATTTTGTATATATATAAAAAAAGATATATAAAAATCAAATTTACCTTTATTTGGAAAAAATCATATTAGTCATTTTTTTCTTATTTTTTTATTAGACATTTTATCGTTATGATAACAAGAGACCTAAGTCAGATCTACAGCCTTTTAAACCTGGGAGCATAGCTATACACAAAACAAAATCATATTCAATCCTTTTTCTGCTAGTCTCTTCGCTCTTTTATGCTCTTAAATTTGCAAGGTGTCGTAAAATATGTACGAAACCGGTAAATATGTAAATTATGTAAAATAGGTAAAATAACAACTTTACGGGGGCCCGTAAAATTAGGGTAAAATACTTAAAATACCCATTTTACCGTAAGCAATTTAACCAGTTGCAACACTAGTGAGGAGTTCAAATATTAAAGTGAAAACAATTCTGGGAATGGAGATTATATACAAATATCAAAGTTTAGTTGTCAAATTGACACTAAAAACGTTCTTATTCCCATTTAAGAGTCAAAAGTGTTAGAGGGCTACTTGTCCCCTTTCCCACGCCAATCATTTTCCAAAACAAACATCCCATCAAAACTTTCAGACATCTATTTCCTTCAGCACTGTTAAAGGATCCAGTGATTATGTCTTTGGGGATTTCCGGCCATTCACAGCTCCCAGGGCAAGGGTTGTAAGGTAGGTAATTCGTTCACTATTTATGTATAGTATATGTTACTGAGAAAGGTATGCATGTTTGACCTTTACTTTCCACAAAGACAAAGAGCATTCATATGAGCCTTTCAGTGAATATTGAGGGGAGTGTTGAACTCCCCTCCATTTTTGAGAGCGTATCTCAAAAATGGATTTGGGTATTAAGTTGGAACTTTCAGAGAATACTTAGAGGAGAAGATCAATAGAAAAAAGGCAATATATGTACGCAAATGCTAGTATTACTGCCACTTCTACATTTACTACAGCTACTACTTATATAACAACTACTTCTAAGGCTAAGATCATTAAGATGAAAATTAAAAAAATTAAATGAATATGCAGATAATCAAAAGGACATATCAGCTATGTCATAGCAACGGCAATTGCACTAGTTTGAAACTTCCAGGATATGATGAGAGGGATGTTCAACAGACGTAAAGGCAATACATTAAAACTACTGCCGGTGCTAGTGCTATTACTACTGACGCCACAACTATGACTACAATTACAACTATACCTAAGTATGTGAAGGTGAAATTTGCAGGTAATTTTGAGGGAAGAAGAAGAACCAAATCACAATACACCGTGCAGGTTGTCAAAAGGTCATATCAGCAACATCTCGAGAACAGTTTAGTGCGTGAAGTTGAAACTTACAAGGCTTGTTGCTGGAGGTGTTGAACTAACCAAAAGACAATATTTACACCCTATTGGAAGTGTTTCTATTCATACTAGTACTACTGCTACTACTACCATTACTGTTGTTCCTAAAGCAGCGTTCACAAGCGTGTCTAGCTGGAATCCCATGTCTAGCCAGAATCCAATGTCTAGGCACCGACCGTTCACATGTAAAATTCGGTGCTTTGCTAAAACTACAAATTTAGTTTCAAATTGTCATTATTAGCCAATCAACAGAGCTTATGCCGACAAAACTTTCAAATATTATAATCCCTATTTTTACTGTCACAAGCTAATGGATGAGATCAGCAAAACAATTGCCTTAGTGTGCTTTATGATTATGTCTGGTGTTGCATATTCGCCTAAAATGAAAAAAAAAAATTAATGAGGAAAAAAAAATTAAATTTCAGTTTATAAATGTAAACAAAAATGATGAAAATAGTGGATCTTGACACATTCTGATTAGCTGTAATCGAAAATTCTAGCAATTGAGTTCTAGAGTCTAGAACTCAATGTCTAGCCAAGTATCTTGTCTAGCGTGTCAAACTAAGCGCCGAATTTTACTTGTGAACGGTCGTTGCCTAGACATTGGATTCTGGCTAGACACGTGTCTAGACATAGGATTCTAGCAAGACACACTTGTGAACCCCTCTTAAGGCTATTAAGGCAAAAAAATGGGGGATACATTGAAACTGTATTGATTTACACACTATGTCCACACAGGTTGTCAAAAAGGTATCAGCAATACTTCAGAAACAGCGATGGCATTAAATTGAAACTTTCAGCGTGAGTTGAAGAAACCATAGGCGATGTTTGCATACTCCTAATAAGGCTACTACAACTGATGCTGCTACACCAGCCAGGAGTATTGAGGTGAAGCTTAGAAGGAATATTTAGTTGGGTGTTGAACTAAATCAAAGCGAACTTTGAGCAAGTAGATTTTCAAAAAGGTGACAAAGCAAAATTTCAAGAACGGCTTACATTATTAAGCTAGACCTTTAAGGCAGAGCGTAATTTTCTAGGGGGCAGGAGTTTGAACTACCCCTCCCAGGCCTCGGTTTGTCCCCCCCCCCCCCATTTAGTTTCTTCCAAATCTTGTCGAAACTAATCTGCATAATTCAAGCATCAAAAGAAACAGTTCAATTTTTTTTTTTAGTTTATATCTATCTTTATAGCACTATAAAGTACCTTTATAGTACTAAATAGAACCAAATGGCTTATTATTTAGTTTTTACTGCCATTTTCATTTGATATGGGAAAATTGGCTTCAACTTTGCCCCCCTCCCCTATGATTTTGACGAAATTACGCCACTGGTTTAAGGGTAAGCTGTGGCAAATTATGAACTAGCCAGAAGGTGCTATGCGTATACTATTGAACCACCTATGTACCTATGTACCCACCATTTTTGTACCTATGTTTGTATTCTTCCATCTACAAATATTTCATTTCACCCTGATCTGTTCAGCAAAGTCAAGATAAGAGACAGACAAGTAGTCACCTATTTTCCTTTTTTTGTAGACAGACACTTCACTTCCGGCGTCCAAAGGTCGATAAAAACATCTTTCTATGCATTAAGTCTTACCGATTGAAAATGAAAGACTAAAAAAAAACTATAATGACGCTTGGATTAGTGATATTTGGAAATCTAGTGGAATAAAAATAAAAGTCAACCACCCAAGGTGGTTGTGGATGGGGGCAATTGCGGGTGGGGCACTTGCAATTGAGTCAAGGTCTAAAGCAATGATATAGATTTGATACATTAATGAACATATATTATTGTCAGATATTAAATAATCGTCCTGTTGTTTATATTTAAGTCTCTTAACTAAAATAGCTGCTAACCACTGAGTTAGGTGAATGCTGTGAACTTGAGTGCCTCTTCTCTTCTGAATGAGTTGACAAAAGGTTTCAGTCTGCATTTGATTACTCAGATTCTGAAACAGGAAAGATGACCTATTTCAGGCAAATTGCAGACTCATGTAAATATTGGGCTGTTCCTGTATCAGTGGTTAAACAAAAAAACTAGTTGTTTCAACTGAAAGTAAGGAGCAACATTAAAACTTAA
Source organism: Artemia sp. Qi Xiang Cuo (assembly GCF_049724085.1). Lineage (NCBI taxonomy): Eukaryota > Metazoa > Arthropoda > Branchiopoda > Anostraca > Artemiidae > Artemia > Artemia sp. Qi Xiang Cuo. The sequence goes on along the minus strand of NC_142802.1, from coordinate 18,930,158 downwards.
AACGAACCGAAATTATCATAGACAGCGCAATCACGCTGCGTAAGTAAAGATAGATGTTGGCACAATACATTATATTTTTTCCTTTAGACCAGGGCCCGTCGTATCGAAGGAGTCGTCGTAGAAAATTCGAAAAGGGTTCATTCGATTTGAATGGCTAATGCGCTTTTTACTAGTGGAAAGTGATTGGAGGGCAACTATTCCCTCTCCCACGCCCACTCTCGCATTCACGCATTATGTTTAAAAACTAGATTTTGCCTTTAGATTAAATAAAAATGAACTGTGTTAATGCTTATTCCTAATAAGGCATCTCAGCAGTATCCCAAGAACGACTAAGGGCAATATGCTCAAACTTTCGGGGCTACTTCCGCTCTTAAAATTTAGCCAAATCAAAATAGCTTAAGTGTATCCAAGCCGTCAAAGAAAGTAAACAAATTTTTTTCGCGAATAGTATCAAGTTTTCTATTTTAGGTCAACTAGAGGAGGTATGAAACTAAACTAAACACTACTATTTGTGTCCAGATTTTTAAAAGGCTGTTCAGGTACTGTCAGGAGTGATGTACTGTATTAGAAGAGAAAGGAAGACAAAGAAATGGAGAAGGAAAAAGTGTCTTGTACAAAATTTTCATTGATAGTACTTAACGTTACCACTGATAGTACCACTGAGTTAGGTGAATGCTGTGAACTTGAGTGCCTCTTCTCTTCTGAATGAGATGACAAAAGGTTTCAGTCTGCATTTGATTACTCAGATTCTGAAACAGGAAAGATGACCTATTTCAGGCAAATTGCAGACTCATGTAAATATTTAGCTGCTCTTAAAATTTAGCCAAATCAAAATAGCGTAAGTGTATCCAAGCCGTCAAAGAAAGTAAACAAATTTTTTTGCGAATGGTATCAAGTTTTCTATTTTAGGTCAACTAGAGGAGGTATGAAACTAAACTAAACACTACTATTTGTGTCCAGATTTTTAAAAGGGTGTTCAGGCACTGTCAGGAGTAATGTACTGTATTATAAGAGAAAGGAAAACAAAGAAATGGAGAAGGAAAAAGTGTATTGTACAAAATTTTCATAGATAATACTTAACATCAGTGACGATCCGCGTGTTACGCGAAGCGTAACACGCAAAAAAAAAAAATTAAGATAAGGTACATTTTTTTGTCTTTGGTACATTTTTCATGCATTTTGTTTTGAGGTGTTGGTAACACTGCTACCCAGCTATTTTATTACAGTACCTAGAAAAGAAAAAGGATGTCAATTATCTGAAGATAACAGATTTACTCAGAAACTTTGTTTTGACGACCTAAAAAAGTTTAAGAAAGTTAAATGTCGAGGACTGGCCAAATACATCATAAAAGGTAAAAACTATAAAAGATTTGGAATGCCTCGTCAAAGATATTTTTCTCTGCAGATACTTATACTTAAGATTAGTAAACCCCTTTAGACTTGCTGGTACATTGTATTACAGGTTAAATCCAATATCGCTTCCCTCAAAAAATAAAAATAACAAGCACAAATTTTGAATTATGGTACAACTCTGAACCAATATTCATTTAAAAACCAGTATTTAGAATAACAGATATACAACGACTCTTGGGGTTGGGGAATCATCCATAAAGAGGAAGGATGAGACGGACGGGACAATTTTTGTGGATGAAGCATGACAGATTGCCCTCTCCTTAAAATCTTGCTCTTTACGCTGAAGTTTGAGTATTTATCCCAATTTTTCAATAACAACTCCTGAAACCAAAGGGCCGTCCAGTGCAAACAATTTTAGCTTGAAGAGTAAAGGTATTGAGGAGGGGGACAACCCCTTAATACACGAAATAATTTCTGTTCGTTTTGAGTTTTAATATTGCTCCTAACTTTCAGATGAGAGAACTCGTTTTATTTAAATTTAACTTTTAAAAGAAAAGGAGATAGGTAAGGAAGAAATTACTTCTAGTGTAATTTTTGAACTTTCTAAATGGGAATTAACTAAACTGTACAAAGAAGGGATAATAGATTAATAAAAGTCTCAATTTTGAATATAAAACGAAACATGAGAACTATATTAAACTGCAATGGAAGGATTTTTAAGAAAATAAAAGCCATTAGTTTAACCACAACAAGCTTCAATTATGAAGTTCATTAATCATAGATTTAAAAAAAGCTTAGAAAGCAAACGGTCTTCCTCTAATTATTTGGATTGCTGTATACGCACTCTCCCGTAATTCTCATTACTGGAAAAAAGAATAGTAAAACATTCAGTGGGTATTCTCTAACATAAATATCAATTTCGAAACATAGTGTACTAAACTATAAATAGTTTAAAAAATGAAGCACGTCCATAAAGCTTCTTCAGCTAACTTTATTTGTCGATGGCAATAATACAAATGCTCCTAATTATTTATGCAATTACTGGAGTCCTCTGCTGTATTACTCTCACCCATTCCGTGGGTGATGACGGTCACCGCATATGTGACCGAAATATCTGGTATTTTTGTGAATCTCTTATCATCATCACTGTCTATTAAAAGGATTTTATCCCTATTTGGACTTTTATTTAAACCTATGATTAATGAACCTCCTAATTCAAGTTCGTTGTGGTTAAACTAAAGGCTTTTATTTTCTTAGAAATCATTCCATTGCAGTTAAATATAGTTCCAACGTTCCGATTTATGTTCAAAATTGAGTCTTTAGATACTCGGTTATTCCTCATTTGTACAGTTTAGTTAGTTAATTTTCATTTAGAACGTTTAAAAATTTCACAATAAGTATTTCCTTCCTTACCTATCTCCGTTTCTTTTAAAATTTATATTAAAAAAAAAACAAGTTCTCTCAACTAAAAGTTAGGAGCAATATTAAGGCTCAAAACAGATATAAATTATTTTTTGTATTAAGGGATTGTTCCCCTCCTCAATACCTTTACTTTTCGGGTGAATTTTTTTTTTCATTTTTAGACAAGCTTCCTATTCTAATTGGACGGCCCTTTTGTTTAAGGAGTTTTTATTAAAAAATTGGGATAATCTGTCAAGCTTCATCCACAAAAATTGTCCTAGCCGTGACCGAGGACAATCTGTCCTCGTGGGAGGGCAATCTGTCAAGCTTCATCCACAAAAATTGTCCTAGCCGTCTCATCCTTCCTCATTAGGAATGACTCCCCAAAACCAAGAGTCGTTGTATATCTCTTATTCTAAATATTTGTTTTAAAATGAATATTGGTTCAAAGAGCTTGTAACATAATTCAAAATTTGTATTTCTTGATTTTTCTTTATGATTTTCTTTTATTTCTTTTTTTAACCTGTAACACAATGAACCAATAAGTGTGGTTAAACTGTGGTTATTAATAAAGCAGCATAGATTAATGATCGCAAATATGTGGCACTTCTTTTTCTAATATTTTCCAATGACGAATTTCAGAACTAGGATTCTGAGCAAGATTGTCTCTCCAACTGACTCGATCTTTTTATTAGTGTCCCTTAAATAATGCTTGACTCTAGGAACATGAAGTAGTAAGTATAAGATAAGCCATAAGAAAACCAAATAATAAAGTTTTACTCTAGTTGCTCAATTTTTATTAAAATACAAGGAAAACAAAATGTTCCTTTTTTCAAAATGATTCTTTTTTTTTTGTTTGTTGACTCAGGAAGCGGTTTCTTGGCTGAGGATCAGAGGCCACACAAGAAGCAGAAGAACTTGGATGAGCAGTAAATCGTTTATCGAAGGGGTGAGCAAAAAAGATAATTTATTACAAACAATTTTAAAGGTTCTATTTCTTTTAAATTGTAAAAAGGGGAGAGAAAGAAGCATAAACAAATTTACTGAGATTTTAATAAATTTAATATTGAGAACCCTTGATTTTTTTTTTAATTTTTGGATTATGAGAAGCCCGTTCTATTGCAACGACTTTCTATGTAAAAATGAACGCCATTACACAGAAAGACGGCAACAGTAAACAGGCTTACACAGAGTTTGCTGCGAATTACTGCTCAGCTCTTTGATTCAAAATTCAGCTTAAAATTCAACCTAGAAGAGAAAAAGGACTTCAATCGATTGAAGATAAAAGACAGTCAAAAGAGATTGAAGGGCTACTAACCCCTCTCCCTCCTTCACGCCCTAAATGCATCAGATAAAAATTTTGAGATAGATATTTTGTTAAAATAGTTCAAAGTTCTGATAACAAAAACTCCGGTTTCGACACAGCCCACCAGGGCCCAGGGGTAGGCGTTGTAATTAATACCCTGGGGCATAACTTATGAAGGGATGCGTATAACTTATGAGTCGGAGTTTTGTATGGTAATAACATATAGGAAATCTATTATAATTATTAAATTATAAGGTTAAAATACATACTCTGTGATCTATGCAACATTTCTTTGTCACACACAATCCCATAAAGGTAAATTCTAAACAGTCTTGATCCCTTTGTTTCAGCAAGTGGTGAAATGGTCTAAAAACCTTTATTGGAGCTATTTTTTCAATATATTCATTGTTGTCAATTAATGTCCACAAGTTATGCAAGCTGTCTATTGTTCATATATAAGGTTTTTATCAAAGAAGTAATCGTATAGACTTTGAAAAAAGCCTCATTCGATTTAAATTGAAAGTTCTAGATCCGTTTTTAAAGTCAAGAATAATCGGACAGTAAGCACCTCCCCCCCCCCATGCCATAAAAACTTGGAACTTTTTGCAATCAAAAACTAAGCAAAATTATTTAAAAAAAACTTACCAAAAAATAAGTTTTTAAAAGAAAAGTTAAGGCCATTTTAAACTTAAGCTCAGCAGATACAAATACCTGTTAAAATTCAAACTCAATTGACCAGAAATTACTATTAAAGAAAAAATGAAACCCAAAACAAACAGAAACTAAATAAACAATCATAGCAAAAAACATACAACAAGTAATAATATAAATGAATAAATAGATCTTAAAGTGAGTAATGCTTGGATTGAATATGGAATTCAAGCTGGAAACGAAAACAAATATTTTGCTATTAAAGTATAAATGAAACATAAAACGAACAGAAATTAAATAAAAAATGAACACGAACAACAAACAATAAGTATTAATGTAAATGAATCAATAAATCTTAAAACGATTAAAACTGAAATTGAATATGCAAATCAAATTTGAATCGAATAAAAATAACTACAAACAAGAGTTTGGGTATAGTCTCACTGCAGAAACCTGAAACCTACTGCGTCATTGGCGCTTTACTGAAAACGAATTATATTACAAATGTTTTCTTTTGTACTTATTATTGAAAATAAATATTAAAATTACAATAAAATTTTGAACTGATGAGTTTTAAGCAATTAATATCATTATGCATCAAATATTCAGTTTAATTTATTAGTTCTTTTCAAGATTGGTCAAGACAAATATAGTTTCACTACAAGGAAAATTTGGATACTGCCCCCTTCTTTAACTGTAAAAACCTAAAGCCTTCTGCGTCAATGGTGCTCCACTGAAAACGAATTACTGATATATTACGAATGTATTCTTTTTTGGTTTTTACATCATTGAAAATAAAAATAAAAATTACAGGGAAAAAAAAAAATCTTGAACCGATGGATCTTTCAACAATTAAAATAAATAGATATCTAAGATTGAATTTAATTTTGTTTATACTCTCCAATACTGTTCAAGACTCGTATAGTTTTGCCATTTTTTGTAACTAATCGTGTTAGTTTGTTATGAAAACATTCTATGGCTTCTAGGCATTTCTACTTGAGCGGAAAAATGCACCTCAAACTTTGTGGAACATGCATTTCTTCCATGAAACACCAAAATATAATAAAATATCAAGTTTCAGAGTGTTCCACCACTAGCAAGCAAGCGCCATTGGTATTTTTGAATCCGCAAGGTCAATTTAGGGGGTGGAGGGTAGGCTAATTCTCTTTGCAGCCCCATTCCGTCGTGGTATGATTCACATTTTCAACACCTGGCGTCCGGACTATCATATAATCTACGAAGCATACAGCTACCCCAAATCAGTATCAATAAATAAATGAAACCTAAAACGAACAAAATTAAAATAAATATTAGAGTTAAACTCAAAATTAGCATAAATTAATGTGAGTAGGGTTCAAAACCCCTATGCTTTCTAAAAGCCAGAATATAATTTGTACTTTACTGAAAAAAAAATTCAAATGAGTTTACTGAAAAAAATGTGCATTGTCAATTTAATATACACATGCTGATACTTATTCCCTAAAATCTTAATTAATTTTTGATTTCTTAAAGTTACAAAAGTGAAAATATTTCAAAGAATTATTTTCAGTAAAGCGCCAATGACGCAGTAGGTTCTAGGCTTCTGCAGTGAGGCGATACCCAAACTCTTGTTTGTAGTTATTTTTATTCGATTCAAACTTGATTTGCATATTCAATTTAAGTTTCATTCGTTTTAAGATTTATTATATTGTATGTTTATTGTACTCGTATATTGTATGTTTGTTCGCATTGACTGTTTATTTAATTTCTGTTCGTTTTAAGTTTCATTCATACTTTAATAGCAAAACATTTGTTTTCGTTTTAAGCTTGATTTTCATATTCAATCCAAGTATTACTCGCTTTAAGATCTATTTATTCATTTATATTATTATATGTTGCATGTTTTTTTGCTATAGTAATTTATTTAATTTCTGTTTGTATCTAGTTTCATTTATTCTTTGATAATCAATTCTGGTCGTTTTAAGTTTTAATTGTAAAAGGTATTTGTATCTCCTGAGGTGAAGTTTAAAATGGCATTTAATTTTATTTGAATAAATTAATTTTAAGAAAGTTTTTGGTTTAAATTAATCACTGAAAAAGGATACAGAAATATTTCGCCTGTTTTTTTAAATCAGTCAAATTTACTCCAACTCTTAGCTTTCGATGGGCATCGTTAAATTTAATGGCTTTTACATTATGTTGAATCAATATCAATTCTTTTTATGGATTAGTTGTTATTAAAATAATTTTTTTTAGATATTCTAAAAGTTTCTAATTCCTTAATTACAGGTTGTTACTATGAACTTTTTGTTTTATAATAATCCTTATTGAGCCATACCTGGAGATTTTATGCTACCCTAAACTACCTATGCATTGCTATATTACTTTTTTTTTTTTTTTTTTTTTTTTTTTTTTTTTTTTTTTTTTTAAGAAAACAACAAATGAATCAACAGCCAATTTACCCAATTGGTAAAAAAAAAAAAACACTAATAAAACTTGCAATACAACTAAATCTTTCAAACTGAAACTGAAAAAATCAAAACAGTCCAAGAATCATTGATTCAACAAAGCTAAAGTAGTACTGAAATACTACTTACTTTTTTTTTTTAATTTTATAATTACTGAAGTTCAGCTTAATTACATTTCATTTCTTTTTTTTTATTTTATTGTAAGTTTTATTTTATTTATATACGTATCACGCTGAGGAGGGCTCTTATATATAAAGAACCAAAATACTCTAAAGGTTTTAAAGAATATTACTGTCTTAGGTAAATTCACTGTTGTTTTAATTACGAAAAGGCAAAGTGATGTTTTTTTCCTTTCTATCTCTTGTTATTTTCGATTGTAGGGACTAAAATGTTTGCCGTCATGCTTTAATGCGAGTGGAACTTGTTCATTATTCCAACAAGCCGAAATCCCTTTCAAATTGGTCCAGAATGACATCATATCTTCTCGTCAAATGCAGTTTGTGATGTAGTTAAAGGAGGGTATTTGATGCTGTTCGTCACAGTATTTTTTTGTTTGGAAACAAGAAAAAACACTTACATATTTATTTCAAATTCTCCACCAGAAATGTATTTATTGTAACCTATATTTGAAATATATGGAAAGCATTAAAATATGTATTATAATTACATGTATTAAAATACTACCTCATCACTGGCATAAAGTGTATGAATGAATGAATAGAAGTTCTTCATTATCAAGCAAACTATCAGAACATAAACAACTGCCGAACTTGTTGCCGTGAGGCAGCTAGCCTTGATTGTATGCAAAACAAAACATAAGTACATAAGTGCAATATTCAAAGATAGCCTACAGCAATGAACCAAACTGACCTTTCAAATATAAATATAAATGAGTAAATAGAGTAAAATGAATAAAAATGAATACTCAAGTACACAAACATAAGTGCATAAGTAAAATGCAAGTAATATAAGAAAAGTGAATACAAATGAGGGGATAAGTAAAAACACAAGTACATTATAAAAAACATACAGTAATGAATCCAACTGCCATGTCAAATAAGAATCAAATAAAAAAACTAGCACATTAAAAATACACATGAGACATTAACATGATAAATTACTATTTTCATTTACTTTATGACTTGAACGAACGCTGGCACTAAACTTTTTCTGTAACGCTCAGTTCTTGCATGAATAGAACTTACAACTAAGATTTTTTGTACTTTTGATCGGGGTAAACGGGGTTTTAGAAATGAATAAGGGGCTGGGAATACACATTGAAAGCGTGGGTTACGACGCAGATTATTTCTGAAATTGGTACAAAGAGTAACACTTCGGGCCGCTAAGGAAGGGAGGTGTAGTTCGTCGAGGAGGAGAAAGTGAGGCACTTTGCCCTGACCGTAAATAATTCTCAGGGCTCTCTTCTGGATAATTTCTAATCTATCGGACTGGCCCACCGTAAGATCAAAATACCACACCGGGCAAGCATACTCAAGTTTTGGACGGATAAAAGATATATAAAGGCGGAGGTTATGTGCTTTTGGGCATGAAAATTTAGCAAATAGCTTAAGGAGAGACAGAGATGTCTCGTCTGTTTAACAATAGAGCAAATGTGGGCCTCCTATTTCAAACCGCTAGTCAGTGTGACCCCTAAGAGTTTTGTTTTTGTTGTAATTATTTCATTAGATATTGGGGTTATATATGATGGCTTTGACTCAAGAAAACTAAAGGTCATAATATGACATTTATGGGAATTCGCTTTCATTTTTGACTGGGCTGCTAAAGTAATGCTAACAAGATATAGGAAGAAAAAAGCATTAAGTTTTATATAAGAAATTTATTTCAAAAACGGCTAACACAAGCCCAGATTTTAATAGACAAAAGCAAGACAAAACGTCCAAAAAAAAACTTAAAAACAAAAATGCACAAAAAGTCGGCGAAAATACAATACTCAAGTTTTTCTTATTTTTAGCTATTTTTATTTTTCAATCAAAAACTTTGTTTACATCGATCGGCGCAAGTTTTCTTAAGAGTGATGACATTTTCGCGCTAAACTTAATTTGTTTTTATCAGTTAAGCACAAAAAATTTATAAGGTGATTGATTTAGCTATGCATATTCAACAAATTTTCGTTAATAATGTTTGAACTGTAATAGCTAGTAAAAGTAGTTTGAAGGTGTTCAATAACACCAGCAGCTTAGCAGCACCTAAATTCAGGATTTTGTTTTTGTTTGACGATTTTGTAGTTTTGATACATCATCACGGGCTCTAATATTCAGTATGTTTAGTTGGGATTATCATTCCGATCTTCAATTACCATTTTTCTTCGCTCCCCTTTTTATCTTTTCCTTCTTTTAGCTCCCCTCCCTCTTTTAAATTGTATTATGTTAATTCAATAACACAGCTCAATTCAGTGAAAGATATTTGCAATAATCATAGTATATTTTACTTGGAACTTCCTTCATATTACACATACCGCTCATCTCACTATTTTATCCTTTTTTAAAATATGGCTCTACTATATCCTGAACTATGGCTCTACTTCTATCCTCTACTATCCCAGAAAAAGAATAATATGAATTTTACCTTTATACTTCATGACAGGAGATTGAAATTTGTGAAACCAAGACGACCCTGTGAAAATTCTTTTGTAAAGCACGTCGATATTTACTGGTACCTTCATATATAATTTTTCTTCATATTGATGATGTGCAACTGGACAGGCTGAAAAGCAAAATTGTATAAATGTTGGTATCCGGGTTGCAGCGGTAGCTAGCAACCTAGTAAGAGACGATCACGTCCAATGTTAAGAAATATAAAAACCCATAGTTCCTAACAAAGGAGTCAGATCAAAACAAAAAGTACACCAATAGAACCGCCTTGTCCGAAACACCTGTATAGGAAACTTTCTGTCCCTTGGCTTGAACAGCAAGGGAAATATATTGGCTTGAAAATCAAGAAAATTGACTTTAACCACGTTATTCTCCCAAAACGGGATATTTTTTTTTTTTTTTTTTTTTTTTCCACAGATAGCTTGGCACTGGAACATCGTAGAGGGTTGTTAAATAGCTCATTTTAAAGTAAATTAATTGGGTTAAAAACCTTTTGTAACTAAAATAAACTATTTCTAAAAGAGAATAAATTTTTCCACCAAAAACTGCATTTTCGATGTCTTTTCACACTCCAGTCTTTCAAACATAATCGTATACCAGCGGTAAGATTTGAACCCACACCTCCGAAGAGACTGGTGGCTAACACCAGTGCCTTGGACCACTCGGCCAGGCTGCCTATCATAAATAAATATATATGTGAATTTGGGTTGCAGCAGTAGCTAGCAACCTAGTAAGAGATGATCAGTCCAATGCTAAGAAATATAACAAAACTCCTAAAAATAGAGTCAGATCAAAACAAAAGTACATCATTAGAATTACCTTGTCTGAAACCCTACTAGATAAATAATGAATGTCATCATAGTTTTATATTAGAGCTATGACGTGAATAGAAAAACATGAAATTATATTGTTGTTTCTGAAGACGTCATGAAATAATATCATTGCTCTATGACGTCAACAAAATCATTACGCTGTGACGTCATAATTACTACTTAAGAACTACAAAGATGAAAATGTTCTCATTCATAATTATTATAGTAAGGAACGAAGTCTATCTCATAGTAACTGCTGCAACATAGAAAAGAAAAAAAGAGGTATATGGTGTATATGACGTCATTATAATGATGAAATAACTCTTGGCTATACTAACTTGCATAGTCAAGTTAGTATAGCCATTAGAATACCTTTATCAAAACCAATTTATCCGTATATACACAGTTCTGTGGAAAAATCAATTACAATAAAGAACGACACCTAGCCGATGTTAGCTGAAACATAAATAGGGATTACGTAATTTCTCTTCCCGGGTTGCAGCGGTAGCTAGCAACCTAGTAAGAGACGATCACGTCCAATGTTAAGAAATATAAAACCCCCTTACTCCTAAAAAAAGAGTCAGATCAAAACAAAAAGTACACCATTAGAACCGCCTTATCCGAAACCCCTATTAAGGAAACTTACCGCCCTTTGGCTTGAATAACAAAGAAAATATATTGGCTTGAAAATCAAGAAAATTGACTTTAACCACGTTATTCTCCACAAGCGGGATATTTTATCTTTCCGCTTTTTCTTTCTCCTCAGCTAGCTGGGCACTGGAAAATCATAGAGAGCTGTATAATAGCTTATTTTAAGGGAAATTGCTACACCTAGTGTCTTTTGTAATCAAAAATAAAATACTTTTTAAAGTAGAATCAATTTTGTCAAAAAATTGCATTTTTGATGTATTTTCATACTGCAGTCTTTTCAAAGATATTTGAATTTTGAAGCAATCAAACAGTTCATGGTAATGAACTCTATAGTAATAATAGCTACTTGTCTCAAAAGTAACCGAAACTCCTGGAACCAAAATTTTCTTTTTTGGCTTATCCGGGTTGCAGCGGTAGCTAGCAACCTAGTAAGAGACGATCATGTCCAATGTTAAGGAATATAAAAACCCATAACTCCTAAAAAAGGAGTCAGATCAAAACAAAAAGTACACCATCAGAACCGCCTTATCCGAAACCCCTATAAAGGAAACTTACCGCCCTTTGGCTTGAAAAACAAAGAAAATATATTGGCTTGAAAATCAAGAAAATTGACTTCAACCACGTTATTCTCCACAAACGGGATATTTTTTTCTTTCTTTCTTTTGTTTCCAGAGATAGCTTGGCACTGGAACATCGTAGAGAGTTGTTCAATGGCTCATTTTAAAGTAAATCTCTAGATAGAGTGCTATTTGTACTTAATTTTTTTTTTAAAGTAAAGAACGATCGCTCATGCATAGTAACTGATATATGGTGGTTCCAGGGGTAGTTACTTGTGGTTCGTCTCTTACTATTTCAAAGAAGAAAAAGCCGTAGGCTTTTTCCTGTTTGTAATGATATAGCATAAAACGAATTCCAAGTTGTAACTGACGTCATCCTGGTTGTTATAGTATCCGGGTTGCAGCGGTAGCTAGCAACCTAGTAAGAGTTATAATAAAGAACGACCTCTTGCCTATACTAAATTTTATACGCCACTTATTTATAGTATATCCGGGTTGCAGCGGTAGCTAGCAACCTAGTAAGAGACGATCACGTCCAATGTTAAGAAATATAAAAACCCATAGCTCTTAAAAAAAAGAGTCAGATCAAAACAAAAAGTACACTATTAGAACCGCCTTGTCCGAAACCCCTGCATAGTAAAATTTCGTCCCTTGGCTTGAACAGCAAGGGAAATATATTGGCTTGAAAATCAAGAAAAGTGGCAGCTACTACAACATTCTGCCTAAACGGGATATTTTTTTCTTTTTTTTTTTCTTTTTTTTTTATTTTTTCTTTTCCACAGATATCTTGGCACTGGAACATCGTAAAGGGTTGTTCAATAGCGCATTTTAAAGGAAATTAATTGGGTTAAAAATATATAGTAACTAAAATAAATTATTTCTAAAAGAGAATAAATTTTTCCACCAAAAACTGCATTTTTGATGTCTTTTCACACTGTTATAATTAAGAACGACCTCTTACCTATACTAAATTTTATACGCAACTTAATTATAGAATAGGTTAGTAATTCAACAGATAGCATGGCACTGCAACATTGTAGAGAATTGTTCAATGGCTCATTTTGAAGGAAATTAATGGGGTTAAAAACCTTTTGTAATTAAAACAAATTATTTTCATTACATTAAGAAATTTTATATTTTCCTTAAGAAATCATCATAAGTAAAAATTGCCCATACAGAAATTGAACTCAAGCCTACTGGGTGAGAGCTATCCCAACCTCTAGACCATATAGGATATATTAAAATATCCGATTAATGAAGTTTATGTTAAAGAACAAATTATAAATCTAGTTAGCTGCCTGATTATTTGAGGATCGTCTCTTACTATTCCAAAGAAGAAAAAGCCGTAGTCTTTTTCCTGTTTGTAATTTATTTTATAATAAATCCGGGTTGCAGCGGTAGCTAGCAACCTAGTAAGAGACGATCACGTCCAATGATAAGAAATATAAAAACCCATAGTTCCTAACAGAGGAGTCAGATTGGATTAAAAATCCTTAGTAACTAAAATAAATTATTTCTAAAATAGAATAAATTTTTCCACCAAAAACTGCATTTTTGATATCTTTTCATGCTGCAGTCTTTTCAAAGATATTTGATTTTTTACATAAATCATAATTGTATACCAGCGGTAAGATTTGGACCCTTCCGGGTTGCAGCGATAGCTAGCAACCTAGTAAGAGACGATCACGTCCAATGTTAAGAAATATAAAAACCCATAGTTCCTAAAAAAGGAGTCAGATCAAAAAAAAAGTACACCACTAGAACCGCCTTGTCCGAAACCCCTGTATAGGAAACTTTCTGTCCCTTGGCTTGAACAGCAAGGGAAATATATTGGCTTGAAAATAAAGAAAAGTGGCAGCTACTACAACATTCTGCCTAAACGAGATATTTTTTTTTATATAATAAAGAACGACCTCTTGCCTATACTAAATTTTATACGCCACTTAATTATAGTATAGGTTAGGAATTCCACAGATAGCTTGGCACTGGAACATCGTAGAGAGTTGTTTAATGGCTCATTTTAAAGCAAATTAATGGGGTAAAAACTTTTTGTAGTTATAAAACAAATTATTTTTAAATAGTTCGGGTTGCAGCGGTAGCTAGCAACCTAGTAAGAGACGATCACGTCCAATGTTAAGAAATATAAAAACCCATAGTTCCTAAAAAAGGATTCAGATCAAAACAAAAAGTACACCATTAGAACCGCCTTGTCAGAAACCCCTGTAAAGGAAACTTTCTGTCCCTTGGATTGAACAGCAAGGGAAATATATTGGCTTTAAAATCAAGAAAAGTGGCAGCTATTACAATATTCTGTCTAAACGGGATATTTTTTTCTTTTTTTTTCTTTTTTCTTTGTTTCCAGAGATAGCTTGGCACTGGAACATCGTAGAGAGTTGTTCAATAGCTCATTTTAAAGGAAATTAATTGGGTTAAAAATCTATAGTAACTAAAATAAATTATTTCTAAAAGAGAATAAATTTTCCACCAAAAACTGCATTTTCGATGTCTTTTCACACTGCAGTCTTTCAAACATAATCGTATACCAGCGGTAAGATTTGAACCCACGCCTCCGAAGAGACTGGTGGCTAACACCAGTGCCTTGGACCACTCGGCCAGGCTGCCTCTTATAATTTGGGTTGCAGCAGTAGCTAGCAACCTAGAAAAAAACGATCAGTCCCATGCTAAGAAACATCAAAACCCAAAACTCCTAAAAATAGAGTCAGATGGCATCATAGTTTTTTATATTAGAGCTATGACGTGAATGGAAAAACACGAAAATATATTGTTGTTTCTGAAGACGTCATGAAATAATATCATTGTGCCATGGCGTCAATAAAATCATTACGGCGTGACGTCATAATTACTACTTAAGAACGACAAAGATGTAATTACATTAAAAGACGATCATTGGAATAACAAAAAATTGCATACATTGGAATTAGTTAGCTACTTGATTGTTTGAGGTTCGTCTCTTACTATTTCAAAGAAGAAAAAGCCTTAGGCTTTTTCCTGTTTGTAATCAGTTTATTATCCGGGTTGCAGCGGTAGCTAGAAACTTACATAAAGGATCTATAATAAAGAACCACCTTTTGCCTATACTAAATTTTATACGCCACTTAATTATAGTATAGGTTAGTAATTCCACAGATAGCTTGGCAATGGAACATCGTAGAGAGTTGTTTAATGGCTCATATAATAAAGATCGAACTTTTCCCTATACTAACTTGCATACGCAACTTCACTATAGTTAAGATTACAGTATTTATATTTTTACATTAAAAGACGATCACTGAAATATCCGGGTTGCAGCGGTAGCTAGCAACCTAGTAAGAGACGTCACGTCCAATGTTAAGAAATATAAAAACCCATAGTTCCTAACAAAGGAGTCAGATCAAAACAAAAAGTACACCATTAGAACCGCCTTGTCCGAAACCCCTGTATAGGAAACTTTCTGTCCCTTGGCTTGAACAGCAAGGGAAATATATTGGCTTGAAAATCAAGAAAATTGACTTTAACCACGTTATTCTCCCCAAACGGGATATCTTTTTTTCTTTTTTCTTTTTTTTTTCTTTTCCACGAATAGCTTGGCACTGGAACATCGTAGAGGGTTGTTCAATAGCTCATTTTAAAGGAAATTAATTGGGTTAAAAACCTTTTGTAACTAAAATAAATTATTTCTAAAAGAGAATAAATTTTTCCACCAAAAACTGCATTTTCGATGTCTTTTCACACTGCAGTCTTTCAAACATAATCGTATACCAGCGGTAAGATTTGAACCTAGGCCTCCGAAGAGACTGGTAGCTAACACCAGTGCCTTGGACCACTCGGCCAGGTTGCCTCTCATAAATAACTATATATGTGAATCTGGGTTGCAGCATTACAGTAAAGAACGATCTCTCTCCCATACTAACTGATATATGGTGGTTCCAGATGTCGTTACATAAAGGACGAATATAGCTCATACAAATCATTAAAATCCGTAATTTTACGGATAGGGAGATTCTGGTCAATAAACACGGCAAGTCCACCTTTCGAACGGGTAGACCTGTTTCTAGTAACTATCCTGTACCCAGATACACCAACCAAAGAACTATTACCATCACTAAGAAAAGTCTCACATAGTCCCAGAATACCATTACAATTACTATAAAGGAATGTAGATAGACAGTCTAATCCACTGCACAGGTCTCTACAAGTCGTCATTGTGAGACGGGATGATTCTAACTGATCGTATGTAGGGATTTTGTAATTATTCATACATTTACTACGCGGAAACGACTAAAGAAAAAGATCAAAAGTCTCATATCCAGTTGATCCTATCGATTTAAAAAATTCATTTAGGTCAATTTGTTTTTTCTCAAAATCATGGAGCCGGTCGAATGTTCTCTCATTTAACAATATTAATCATAATAAAATCATACATATAAAACATACCAAAATCAATATGAAATGATAGGCTAATGAGTAAAAGGTGGTACCTTTGATAATTCCCGGCAAGCGAGGAGTGAAAAAACGAGCAGAACGAGAACTTTTTTTGCACAACTAGAGCTAGACAGAAAAGAAGGAAAACATGAAAATAATCACACATAATGACAAGGCACAAAAAACACACTATGACGAGATCAATTCCAATCTCTTTTTTCACTCGCGGAATATAATAATAAATCAAAATCGATGTCACAACTAATTCATTAACTAATTTTGACACTAGACCACGAAGACGAAGCAGATCCTTTAATTTCCGGCCATATGTCTATGCCTTTTTGACGAACCCGAGAAGACGTTATTTCGCCTTTCATTTTCATCTCACGTGCTTTGGCCAATAGCTCACTTCTTCGGATATTCAGTTCAGGCGGCAAGTCTGTGCAAATAACGATACCACTGGCCTTAAGTTTACCGACGTTTGACATTATAGCTTGAATCTCATTTTCGGACCCTAACGGTACAAGCAAAGGCTTCAATTGCTTTTGCTTACTTTTGCGTTGGCGGGAGTCAGTAATATTTGCCGAACGAGAATTAATGTGATAGCACTTCGTTATCATTACTGGCTCAACGATTCCTAGCTTATTCGCAAAAAGATTTTTCACATTAGCTTCAGGCATTTCATTAGATTTTTCTTCCGGTAATCCGTGAACCAACAAGTTAAGCTTTCGGTCTTTTACTTCAAAAGCAAGCAATCGTTTCTCTAGAGCTTCAGATTTAAGCTTCAGCTCCTCTAGTGTAGATTTTAGTTCAAGTATTCGTGAATCACGGGTTGTTGCATCACTTTTTAACGACACAACTTCTGCCGAAATTGAGTTTAGTTTCCTGGAAAACTCCACCTAAGAAGCATTTATCTTGTCCTGTTTTTCTGCGAGTAAATTAACAAATCTGTCAAATGACGACTGACTGACGTATGACATGTTCAAATACTACAAAATCCGCGAAGTAATATAATTACTTCGTTTCATGACAAATGGTAGTCTGATTACCTTACTTGGCATTTCACTTGGCAAATATCCACAAACAGGTATTACAGATGCAATTAGACAAGCGTCGAAATGTAATTTAAATCCAGTCAACTTTTATTCCTTAGTTTCTTTCATAAATAGCTATAATCCACTTTCGATGTTCACTCATGAGAACAGAATGGCTAATAATAATCCTAATGATGAATAATAATCTTTATTATTGCTAAACTGGCATACCTCACTTGGATATCTTATGAAACTAACTCAATTTAAGAAAGCCAAAAGTTCAAAAGTTCAATTAATGCATTGGTCAGAAAACTCCAGTCAATTCAATTTATCCAGTGACGTCACAGATTCCACTAGGTTACAGATACTGAATAAGTATTTAAATAGTTTATGAGTCGTAAAAGCGTTCACACTATTTCGTAACTACTGAAAGAATTCAGTGTCTAATTAAATCAGAATAAAATCCTTTACCGACAACTAGTTCAAAACTGGGATTAATCCTTTTTAAAAGAATAGATAGATCTTAACAATTCAAAGACTGAATCAATACATTCAAATCATGGAGTTTAAATTTTTAATGGTTGAGATCAAGTCTGGTAAGGAGAAGCTACTCCTATGCTTATTTTATCGACCACCGGGATCAAGTGCGTCAAATTTGATTGGTAAGTTGAATGATCTAACACGCCGGATGAATTTTAAGAACCATACAGTGTTTTTTATTGGTGATTTTGATATAGATTTGGGACTGGTGAGTTCGGAGACCCAAGGATTAAGATCTCTGCCGGTAGATTTGATAACTAATTGCTCTTCTGCCGGATTGGATCCAACAACAAGAATACCAACACGTATTAGTGAACAGTCGGCATCAGTTATTGACAACATTTTTACGATTTTTAATCTACATTCGAGTTATGTCGTATTAACTGATGAATCAGATCACTCTATGTTACTTGGTGAATTTTTGATAAATAAACTGAAATCTAACCCGAATATAAAAGTAATAAGGACTATTGATGATAAATCATTAAAAAATTTGAGAGCTAAATTGACTTTTAGCGACTGGACTTCAGTTTATGAAGAAACCAACCCAGATGCAATGGCTACTACCCTATTTATTGAGAAAGTCTCTTCGGCCTTTGACTCTGCCTGCCCGTTTTCGAAAAAGCGCTCCAGGTATGCGACCCCGAAAAAGCCTTGTATCACCCAAGGTTTACTAACCAGTATTGAACACAAAAATATGCTATTCAGGCAATATATTGATAATCCTGATGTACATGGTACGGACTTCAAGAATTTTACAGTAAAGAACGATCTCTCTCCCATACTAACTGATATATGGTGGTTCCAGGTGTAGTTACATAAAGGACGAATATAGCTCATCATAAATGGCGTTTGTCAATTATCGTTGGCGTTGTTGGCGTTGTTGCAGCGGTAGCTAGCAACCTAGTCTGGGTTGCAGCGGTAGTCCGGGTTGCAGCGGTAGCTAGCAACCTAGTAAGAGACGATCACCTTATAATAAAGAACGACCTCATGCCTATACTAAATTTTATACGCCACTGAATTATAGTATAGGTTAGTAATTCCACAGATAGCTTGGCATCCGGGTTGCAGCGGTAGCTAGCAACCTAGTAAGAGACGATCACGTCCAATGTTAAGAAATATAAAATTCCATAGTTCCTAAAAAAGGAGTCAGATCAAAACAAAAAGTACACCATTAGAACCGCCTTGTCCGAAACCCCTGTATAGGAAACTTTCTGTCCCTTGGCTTGAACAGCGAGGGAAATATATTGGCTTGAAAATCAAGAAAAGTGGCAGCTATTACAACATTCTGCCTAATCAATCAATCAATCAATCAATCAATTTATTAATACTAAAAAAAACAATACAATTACAAACTTAAAAATTTAAACGGGATATTTTTCTCTCTTTTCTTTTGTATCCAGAGATAGCTTGGCACTGGAACATCGTAGAGGGTTGTTCAATAGCTCATTTTAAAGGAAATTAATTGGGTTAAAAATCTATAGTAACTAAAATAAATTATTTCTAAAAGAGTTACAGTAAAGAACGATCGCTCATGCATAGTAACTGATATACGGTGGTTCCAGGGGTAGTTACTTGTGGTTCGTCTCTTACTATTTCAAAGAAGAAAAAGCCGTAGGCTTTTTCCTGTTTGTAATGATATAGCATAAGACGAATTCCAAGTTGTAACTAACGTCATCCTGGTTGTTATAGTAAAGAACGAACTCTTGCCCTTAGTTACCTACTATGTCATGTCAAATTAGCTAATTAATTTCATCTAATTTTGTTTAAAAATAATTCCCACACCGGGATTCGAACCCAAGATAATTAATTGAAAGCCAACTACCCTAAACCACTAAACCATATGAGATATATATAGAAAGCTAATTAATTGTTTTTTGATCTCTTATAGCATAAATTTCATCGGATATAGCTGAAACATAGTAAAGAACAAACCATAGCCCATAGTAACTATTTCCGGGTTGCAGCGGTAGCTAGCAACCTAGTAAGAGACGATCACGTCCAATGTTAATAAATATAAAAACCCCTAACTCCTGAAAGAAGAGTCAGATCAAAACAAAAATTACACCATTAGAACCGCCTTGTCCAAAACCCATATAAAGGAAACTTGCCGCTTACACAAACGCATATATAGAAAATATATTGGCTTGAAACTCAAGAAAATTGACATTAACCACGTTATTCTCCACAAACGAGATATTTTTTTGTTTCCGCTTTTTTTTTTCTCCTCACCTAGCTGGGCACTGGAAAATCTTAGAGAGCTGTATAACAGCTCATTTTAAAGGAAATTGCAACATCTAGTCACTTTTGTAATTAAAAATAAAATACTTTTTAAAGTATTTTATTTGTAATTTTACAGTAAAGACCGATCTGTAGCCCGTAGTAACTGAAGATCCGGGTTGCACCGTATTATAATAGAATCCGGGCTGCAGCGGTAGCTAGCAACCTAGCAAGAGACGATCACGTCCAATGTTAAGAAATATAAAAACCCATAGTTCCTAAAAAAGGAGTCAGATCAAATACGGGTTGCAGCGGTAGCTAGCAACCTAGTAAGAGACGATCACGTCCAATGTTAAGCTATAATACATTAAAGGACGAGCTATAGCCCATAGTAACTGGAATCCGGATTGCAATAGTAGCTTGCAACATATACGGGTTGCGGCGGTATACACAAAGGATCGATATGGTATAAAGTAAAGAATGAGTAGAAAACCCCACAAAGAGACTAAAAGATAGTAATAACATAGTAAAAAACAAACTCAAGCCCAAAAGATCTTCCTTTTAATTAAACCTATTAAAATTACTAAAGGATAGGTATTCCAACCCCGTTCTTCCACGTGACAAGTGGGTATTCTTACCATTAGACTATTGAAGACTTATGAAATAAAAGTTACATAGTAAAATGTATAGTAAAATGTGAAATATTCCATAACTCCCAAAACTAGAATTAGATTAAAAAAAAAATAAGTACACTAGTGGAACCGCCTAGTCTCAAATCCCTATACAGGAAACCTACCGTCCATTATCTTGAACAACAAGGGAAGGGTTGCAGCGGTAGCTAGCAACCTAGTAAGAGACGATCACGTCCAATGTTAAGATAAAAACCCATAACTCCTAAAACTCAAATCAAAACAAAAAGTACACCATTAGAACCGCCTTGTCCGAAACCCCTGTATAGTAAACTTTCTGTTATGAGGCTTGAACAGCAAAGGATATATATTGGCTTCAAAAACAAGAAAAGTGGCAGCTACTACAACATTCTGCCTAAACGGCATATTTTTTTCTTTCTTCATCCTGTTCCTTTTCCACAGATAACTTCGCACTGGAACATCGTAGAGAGCTGTTCAATGACTCATTTTAAAAGAAATTAATTGGGTTAAAAACCTTTTGTAACTAAAATAAATTATTTCTAAAAGAGAATAAATTTTTCCACTAAAAACTGCATTTTTGATGTCTTTTCATACTGCAGTCTTTTCAAAGATATTCGATTTTTGAAGCAATCAAACAGTTCGCGGTAAAGTTATATTAAAAAACGATCATTAGAAGAACAGACCATTGTATACATTGGACTGAGTTTGCTGCCTGATTCTTTGAGATCCCGGTTGCAGCGGTAGCTAGCAATCTAGTAAGAGACGATCACGTAAAATGTTAAGAAATATAAAAACCCATAACTCTTAAAAAAAAAGTCAGATCAAAACAAAAGGTACACCATTAGAACCGCCTTGTCCGAAACCCCTGTATTGGAAACTTTCTGTCCCTTGGCTTGAACAGCAAGGGATATATATTGGCTTGAAATTCAAGAAAAGTGGCAGCTACTACAACATTCTGCCTAAACGGCATATTTTTTTTTCTTTCTTCTTTCTTTTTCTTTTCCACAGATACATTGGCACTGGAACAACGTAGAGAGTTATTCAATTTATAATAAAGGACGACCTCTTGCCTATACTAGATTTTATACACAACTTAATTATAGTATAGGTTAGTAATTCAACAGATAGCATGGCACTGGAACATCGTAGAGATCCGGGTTGCAGCGGTAGCTAGCAACCTAGTAAGAGACGATCACGTCCAATGTTAAGAAATATAAAAACCCATAGTTCCTTACAGAGGAGTCAGATCAAAACAAAAAGTAAACCATTAGAACCGCCTTGTCCGAAACCCCTGTATAGGAAACTTTTTGTCCCTTGGCTTGAACAGCAAGGGAAATATCTTGGCTTTAAAATCAAGAAACGTGGCAGCTGCTACAGCATTCTGCCTAAACGGGATATTTTTTTCTTTTTTTTCTCTTTTGTTTGTTTCCAGAGATAGCTTGGCACTGGAACATCGTAGAGGGTTGTTCAATAGCTCATCCTAAAGGAAATTAATTGGGTTAAAAATCTATAGTAACTAAAATAAATTATTTCTAAAAGAGAATAAATTTTTCCAATAAAAACTGTATTTTTGATGTTACAATAAGGAACGAGCTGAACCCATAGTAACTTAAGTATTGAATCAAACGGTTTGTGGTCATAATAAAGAGCTGTGTAATGGCTCATTTTAAAGTAAACTGCTTTATATAGAAACCTTTCGTAATTAACTAAATTAATTATTATTATAAAACAAATTTTTACGATATGGTAAAGAACTCTAGGTAACTCTAGGTAACTCTATATGGTAACTCTAGGCGATAGTAACTAATTTAATTTTGAAAAGAAAGAATTGCGGCAGAAACCTAAATGGTAGAATAAGTAAGCTTCATTTCATAAGAACCGTTCACCGAGATTTGAACTCGGATCCCAGGATTCAAAGTCTTAAGTGCTAACCACTACACCAAGAAATGCTCATATATGAAAGAATTTTAACAGTATATGATAACTTAAAGACCGAACTCTAACCATCAGTATTGTCAATCAGTTCGTGTTAACAAACTTTATAGCAACTTCAAACAGTTCTTGTTTACAGTAAAGAACAAACATCCAGCCCATAGTAACTAAAATTAGATTATAATTAATATATAATATTGATCAATGACGTCACAATCGTAGGTTGTAGCCAGGTTGTCTCTTACTATTCCAATTAAGAAAAAGCCATAGGCTTTTTCCTGTTTGTAATTTAGTAAGGTACAATAAAAAAAGAACTCTAGCCTATATTTTATATTAAAGTTATATTAAAAGACGATCATTAGATGAACAATTACATTAAAAGACGATCAGGGGAATAACATTTCATTATAAATGGGGAATATGTAAGTTTCAACGGATATCCAGGTTGCAGCGGTAGCTAGCAACCTAGTAAGAGACGATCACGCCCCATAGTAAAAACTAAAGTAACCCATAGCTCCTGAAAAAGGATTCAGATCAAAACAAGAAGTATACTATTAGAGCCGCCTTGTCCAAAACCTCTATATAACAAACTTACCGTCCCTTGGCTTTAATAACAAGGAAAATATGTTGGCTTGAAAATCAAGAAAATTGACTTTAACCCTGATATTCTCCTCAAACGTCATCTTTTTTTCTTTCCGCTTGATTTTACTTCTCAGCTAGCTGGGCACTGGAAAATTTTACATTAAGGAACGATTACAATAACTACCGAAGTCTATCTCATAGTAATTACAATAAAAAACGACCTCTAATTACATTTTGTAATCATGAAATATAAAATATAGTAATATAAAATATTACTAAATAACCATATATAACGTAATGAGCGACTAAAAATTGAAAAAAAAAAATTTTATTTTATTTTCGTTTTCAGTTCAGAATCGGTAAAGTTATAAACTGCAAAAATACTTATGGTATCTGAGCAATAGTTTTAATCTTTTAATTTAGACTAGAAAAATACCTAAAAATTTCAAAATTAGTTGAAGTTTTTGTTAGGTTCTTGGTACTTGATACGTGACTTAAACATTCAGCTAATGATTAAATAATGGTTAAATCAAAGCAAGCTACTTGCAAGTTAAAATAACAGTACTACACAAATTTACATTAAAATAAAACAACCGAGATTTGAAATCAGATCACAAGATCCAAATTCAGGATCCAATCTAAAATTAAAAATGTTTATGGTGTCTTAGCAATAATTTAAAATTTTTAATTTACATTAAAAGACGATCACTGAAATAACAAACCATTCCATACATTGGACTTAGTTAGCTACTTGATTGTTTGAGTTTCGTCTCTTACTATTTAAAAGAAGAAAAAGCCGTAGGCTTTTTCCTGTTTGTATTTATAGTTAAAAAACGAACTCAAGTCCAAAGAAACTGAACACTGTGGTTCATTCATATTATCTTCATTATTTTAGCTAGAATGTAAATAAACAAGTTTTTTTTTTAATTTTAAATTGAAAAGATAGTGCTTTTAATTCAACATATTAAAAGTTCTCCCCGACCGAGAATCGAACCCCCTTCTCCCAGGTAACAAGTGGGCATACTTACCATTAGACTATCGAAGACTTATAAAATGAAAGTTACATATAAGATATGATAATAATTTTTACATAAAGGACCGATATAGCTCATCATAATCCGATACTGGGGTGACAAAAGCTAAAAAATTAAATTCACTGCGAGGTTGTACCGAAGATTACAATAAAAGAACGACCTCTTGCCTATACTAAATTTTATACGCCACTTAATTATAGTATAGGTTAGTAATACAACAGATAGCTTGGCACTGGAACATCGTAGAGAGTTATTCAATGGCTTATTTTAAAGAAAATTAATGGGGTTAAAAACTTCTTGTAATTAAAATAAATTATTTCTGTTACATTAAGAAATTTTAATTATGTTCCGTAAGAAATCATCATGAGTTAAAATTTCCCATACAAAATTTGAACTCAAGCCAACTGGGTGAGAGCTCTCCCAACCTCTAGACCATATAGGATTTATTAAAATATCCAATTAATGACGTTTATATTAAAGAACAAATTATAAACCTAGTTAGCTGTCTGATTATTTGAGAATCGTCTCTTACTATTCACAAGAAGAAAAAGCCGTAGGCTTTTTCCTGTTTGTAATCCGGGTTACAGCGGTAGCTAGTAACCTAGTCAGAGATGACCACGTCCAAAGTTAAGAAATATAAAAACCCATAACTCCTAAAAAAAAGTCAGATCAAAACAAAAAGTACACCATTAGAATTGCCTTGTCCGAAACCTCGTTATAGTAAACTTTCTGTTATTTGGCTTGAACAGCAAGGGAAATATATTGGCTTGAAAATCAAGAAAAGTGGCGGTTACTTTTCCGGGTTGCAGCGGTAGCTAACAACCTAGTAAGAGACGATCACGTCCAATGTTAAGAAATAAAAAAACCCATAGCTACTAAAAAAGCAGTCAGATCAAAACAAAAGTACACCATTAGAACCTTCTGTCCGAAATCTCTGGATAGGAAACTTTCTGTCATTACAATAAAGAACGAACTCTAATTACATTTTGTAATCATGAAATATAATATATAGTAATATAAAATATTACTAAATAACCAACCATATATGACGTAATGAGCGACTTGACGTAAAAATTGAAAAATCAATTTTTATTTTATTTTCGTTTTCAGTTCAGAATCGGTAAAGTTATAAACTGCAAAAATACTTATGGTATCTGAGAAATAGTTTTAATCTTTTAATTTAGACTAGAAAAATACTTGAAAATTTTAAAATTAGTTGAATTTTTTGTTAGGTTCTTGGTACTTGATACGTGATTTCAACATTCAGCTAATGATTAAATAATGGTTAAATCAAAGCAAGCTACATGCAAGTTAAAAAAACAGTACTACACAAATTTACATTAAAATAAAACAACCGAGATTTGAAATCAGATCACAAGATTCAAAATCAGGATCCAATTTAAAATTAAAAAATGTTTATGGTGTCTTAGCAATAATTGAAAAATTTTAATTAAAGCTAGAAAAATACCTGAAATTTTTAAATTATCCGGGTTGCAGCGGTAGCTAGCAACCTAGTAAGAGACGATCACCTCCAATGTTAAGAAATATAAAGCCCCCCAACTCCTAAAAAAAGATTCAGATCAAAACAAAAAGTACACCATTAGCACCGCCTTGTCCGAAATCCCAATAAAGGAAACTTACCGCCCTTTGGCTTGAATAACGAAGAAAATATATTGGCTTGAAAATCAAGAAAATTTACTTTTACCACGTTATTCTCCACAAACGGGATATTTTTTTCTTTCCGCTTTTTTTTTCCTCCTCAACTAGCTGGGCACTGGAAAATCATATAGAGCTGTATAATAGCTCATTTTAAAAGAAATTGCTACATCTAGTGCCTTTTTTAATTAAAAATAAAATACTTTTTAGAGTGAAATCAATTTTGTCAAAAAAATTGCATTTTTGATGTATTTTCATACTGCAGTGTTTTCAAAGATATTTGAATTTTGAAGCAATCAAACAGTTCATGGTAATGAACTCTATAGTAATAATAGCTACTTGTCTCAATAGTAACCGAAACTCCTGGAAGCAAAGTTTTCTTTTCTGGCTTAATCGCTAAAATTATTATGTAAACTGCAAAAATATTTATGATGCCTAATCAGTAATAGTAATTTTTTAATTTAAACAACAAAAATACAGGAAAATTCTAAAATTAGTTTTGCTTTTTGTCTCCTGGAAGAAAAAATTTTTTCATCTCAGTTCAAAGTTATTATTGTATCCTGAAACCAAACTTTTTTTGGTTTGTAAAACGTAAAGTACGTATCTCCATATTATTGTCTTATAATTCCAATTATTTTAGTTTTCAGTTCAGAATCGCTAAACTTATTATGTAAACTGCAAAAATATTTATGGTGTCTAACCAATAATAATAATTTTGTAATCCGGGTTGCAGCGGTAGCTAGCAATCCGGGTTGCAGCGGTAGCTAGCAACCTAGTAAGAGACGATCACGTCCAATGTTAAGAAATATAAAAACCCATAGCTCCTAAAAAAGGAGTCAGATCAAAACAAAAAGTACACCATTAGAACCGCCTTGTCCGAAACCCCTGTGTAGGAAACTTTCTGTCCCTTGGCTTGAACAGCAATGGAAATATATTGGCTTGAAAATCAAGAAAATTGACTTTAACCACGTTATTCTCGTCAAAAGGGATATTTTTTTCTTTTTTTTTGTATCCAGGGATAGCTTGGCACTGGAACATCGTAGAGGGTTGTTCAATAGCTCATTTTAAAGGAAATTAATTGGGTTAAAAATCTATAGTAACTAAAATAAATTATTTCTAAAAGAGAATAAATTTTTCCAATAAAAACTGTATTTTTGATGCAGTGACGTCATAATTACTATATAAGATCATCATAGTTTTATATTAGAGCTATGACGTGAATAGAGTGACGTCATAATTAGTATATAAGGAAAGTCAAAACTGAAAATTCTCTCATTCTTGATTAGAATAATGGTTAGATCAAAGCAGGCTATACGCAAGTTGAAGAAAGAGTACTACACAAACAACAGAGATAGTAACTTGAAAAGAAAAAAGCAAAGGTATTCAACCGACCAGGTGTATCGAGAAGTAATAATTGAGAGAGCAAAAAAAAGGTATTCAACCGACCATGCCTATATTAAGTTATATTACAGTTTTTAAATTTAGATAGGAGGCATATAAACTTTGTTTATCCTATACTTTAATAACTTTAAGAGACAATAAAAACGAATAAAAACTCAACCTTTTTTTCTTTTCTTGAAGCAAACAAAGAAGAAGAAAAAAAACGAAAACAAGACAAGAATAAATGAATGAAGGGAAAATAAGAGAAACATTTCCTCATTTACTTTTAGCTATTGTGGAACAAAATAAAACTCAAATAACAAAGTACTATTGTGATCTCTCGTCCAGGGCAAAGAATCCACATTTTTCACTTCAAGCCATACTTCTGTACCATGATGCTTAACTTGTGATTTTACTATTTGACCAAGATCCTTCATGCACCTAGCTTTTGCCAAAAGTTTGTTTTGTATGGAATTCAGTGTGGGCAGCAAATCTGTGCAAATCCGAATGGTTGAACCCTTTAGTTTACTGACACACTGCATGACAAGCTAAGAATTAGCTTCACTACTAATTTGACTAAAACAGGACCTAGCATGATACGGTTGTTACGACTTTGACGATCTGTAATAAATGAATTGGGCTTTGGTGCCAGGAGCCTGAAACACTTAAGGATAGGAACTGCAGTTTTAATTCCGAGAGAATTCATTAGCAATTTCTTATTACATTAAAGAACGAACTTTCGTCCATAGTAATAAGAGACGATCATCCGGGTTGCAGCGGTAGCTAGCAACCTAGTAAGAGACGATCAAGTTCAATGTTAAGAAATATAAAATCCGGGTTGCAGCGGTAGCTAGCAACCTAGTAAGAGACGATCATGTCCAATGTTAAGAAATTTAAAAACCCATAGTTCCTAACAAAGGAGTCAGATCCAAACAAAAGGTACACCATTAGAACCGCCTTGTCCGAAACCCCTGTATAGTAAACTTTCTGTCCCTTGGCTTGAACAGCAAGGGAAATATATTGGCTTGAAAATCAAGAAAAGTGGCAGCTACTACAACATTCTGCCTAAACGGGATATTTTTTTATTTTTTTTTTATTTTCTTTCTTTTCCACAGATAGCTTTGCACTGGAACATCGTAGAGAGTTGTTCAATGGCTCATTTTAAAGGAAATTATTTGGGTTAAAAATCTATAGTAACTAAAATAAATTATTTTTAAAAGAGAATAAATTTTTCCACCAAAAACTGTATTTTTGATGTCTTTTCACACTGCAGTCTTTCAAACATAATCGTATGCCAGCGGTAAGATTTGAACCCACGCCTCCGAAGAGACTGGTGGCTAACACCAGTGCCTTGGACCACTCGGCCAGGCTGCCTCTCATAATTTGAGTTGCAGCAGTAGCTAGCAACCTAGTAAGAGACGATCAGTCCAATGCTAAAAAATATAAAAATCCAAAACTCCTAAACATAGAGTCAGATCAAAGCAAAAGTACATCATTAGAACTACCTTGTCTGAAACCCTACTAGATAAATAATGAATGTCGTCATAGGCTTATATTAGACCTATGACGTGAATAGAAAAACACGACATTATGTTGTTGTTTCTGAAGACGTCATCATGATCCGGGTTGCAGCGGTAGCTAGCAACCTAGTAAGAGACGATCACCTCCAATGTCAAGAAATATAAAACCCCCCAACTCCTAAAAACAGAGTCAGATCAAAACAAAAAGTACACCATTAGAACCGCCTTGTCCGAATCCTCTATAAAGGAAACTTACCGCCCTTTGGCTTGAATAACAAAGAAAATATATTGGCTTGAAAATCAAGAAAATTGACTTTTACCACGTTATTCTCCACAAACGGGATATTTTTTTCTTTCCGCTTTTTCTTTCTGCTCAGCTAGCTGGGCACTGGAAAATCATAGAGAGCTGTATAATAGCTCATTTTAAAGGAAATTGCAACATCTAGTCACTTTTGTATTTAAAAATAAAATACTTTTTAAAGTAGAATCAATTTTGTCAAAAAAATTGCATTTTTGATGTATTTTCATACTGCAGTCTTTTCAAAGATATTTGAATTTTGAAGCAATAAAACAGTCCATGTAATGAACTCTATAGTAATAATAGCTACTTGTCTCAATAGTAACCGAAACTCCTGGAACCAAAATTTTCTTTTTTGGCTTAATCGCTAAAATTATTATGTAAACTGCAAAAATATTTATGATGCCTAATCAGTAATAGTAATTTTTTAATTTAAACAACAAAAATACATGAAAATTCTAAAATTAGTTTTGCTTTTTGTCTCCTGGAAGAAATTTTTTTTCATCTCAGTTCAAATTTATTATTGTATCCTGGAACCAAACTTTTTTTGGTTTGTAACTCGTAAAGTACATTCCATATTATTGTCTCATAATTGCAATTATTTTAGTTTTCAGTCCAGAATCACTAAACTTATTATGTAAACTGCAAAAATATTTATGGTGTCTAACCAATAATACTAATTTTGTAATTCAAACAAGATAAATACCTGAAAATTTTAAAATTAGTTTTGTTTTATGCTAGGTTTTAGATACTCGACACGGGATTTTGTGTGCTTAATAATTTTAAACCTTGAAAAAATATGGTCTCACGCGAGTGGAAAAAAAGAAAGAATAACCAAAAACAATATCAAAATAGAGCAATCCAAATTTCTACTAATAGAAAACTTTACTACACAAAAAATAAAGCTAACATCCTGAAATATCAGAAAAGTTTATTTAAAAGATTATAATAAAGAACGATCATTGGAATAACAAAAATTGCATACCTTTGGAATTAGCTAGCTACTTGATTATTTGAGACTCGTCTCTTACTATTTAAAAGAAGAAAAAGCCGTAGGCTTTTTCCTGTGTGTAATCAGTTTATTATCATAGGCAGCGCGCTAGCACTGCCTGAGTAAAGAACGATGTGGGCACAATGTGTGTTTTTTCCGGGTTGCAGCGATAGATCGCAACCTAGTAAGAGACGATCACGTCCAATGTTAAGAAATATAAAAACCCATAGTTCCTAACAAAGGAGTCAGATCAAAACAAAAAGTACACCATTAGAACCGCCTTGTCCGAAACCCCTGTATAGGAAACTTTCTGTCCCTTGGCTTGAACAGCAAGGGAAATAAATTGGCTTGAAAATCAAGAATTATAATAAAGAACGAACTCTTGCCTATACTAAATTATATAGGCCACTTAACTATAGTATAGGTTAGTAAATTTACATTAAAAGACGATCACTGAAATAAAAAACCATTCCATACATTGGACTTAGTTAGCTACTTGATTGTTTGAGTTTCGTCTCTTACTATTTAAAAGAAGAAAAAGCCGTAGGCTTTTTCCTGTCTGTATTTATAGTTAAAAAACGAACTCAAGTCCAAAGAAACTGAACCCTGATCATATTATCTTCATTATTTTAGCTAGAATGTAAATAATTAAATTAAAGAACGAACTTTATTCCATAGTAAATAAAGGTATATAAAAGACGATCATTAGGATGTCATACATAAGGCATTATAGTATAGTAAAAATCGACCTCTAGCCTATTTAATTTTTAAATTAAACGATTTTAATTCAACATAATAAAAGATCTCCCCCACCGGGCATCGAACCCATTCTCCCGCGTATTACTGTTCACCAACGGACTATCGAAGACTTATGAAATATGAGTTACTTATAAGACATGATAATAATTTCGTTAATACACTAAAAATTATATCAGGAATCGTTCTGGTTAATTATAAATGGCGATTACGTTAGTTTTTATATTTATTTATAATAAAGATCGAACTCTTCCCTATACTAACTTGCATACGCAACTTCACTATAGTTATTTTACAGTAAAGAACAAACCTTAGCCCATAGTAACAGAAACAAGATTTTATAATAAAGAACGACCTCTTGCCTATACTAAATTTTATACGCCACTTAATTATAGTATAGGTTAGTAATTCAACAGATAGAATGGCACTGAAACATCGTAGAGAGTTTTTCAATGGCTCATTTTAAAGGAAATTAATGGGGTTAAAAATCTACATTAAAAGACGATCATTGGAATAACAAATTACTTTATACATTAGATTTTATTGCATTACATTGAAGAACCGAACTGTAGTCCACAATAGTTGAATTATTGCAAGATCCGGGTTGCAGCGGTAGCTAGCAACCTAGTAAGAGACGATCACGTTCAATGTTAAGAAATATAAAAATTACATTAAGGAGCGAACTATAGCCCATAGTAAATGAAGTATAGTGATGATGATGCACAGCGTAAGTATCTTCAGAAATGATAGTATAGCACAAATTTATTTTAACTATATTTTACTTAAGAAAGCATCATAAGTGAAAATTTACCATGCCCGGAATCGAACTCTGGCCAAATGGGTGAATGCCAGTTATCCATACCCCTAGACCACTTAGGATATTTTAAAATATATGATTTTATAGTAAAGAACGAACTCTAGCAACTTATTACATTGAAAGACGATCATTGGAATTATCGTCTATTATCCTGGAAAATCTTGGAATAATTACAAACAGAAATAATCCTGTTTGTAATACATAAAGGATCGATATCAAGCAGAAAGAAAAAGATATCCCGTTTGTGGAGAATAACTTGGTTAAAGTCAATTTTCTTGATTTTCAAGCCAATATATTTTCTTTGTTATTCAAGCCAAAGAGTGATAAGTTTCCTTAATAGGGGTTTTGGACAAGGTGGTTCTAATGGTGTAATTTTTGTTTTGATCTGACATAAATAGGGATTATATGATTTATATCAGTATCATGGCTGTAGAGATGGCTGAAACCTATTATAGTAAAGAACGAACTCTAGCAACTTATTACATTGAAAGACGATCATTGGAATTATCGTCTATTATCCTGGAAAAATCTTGGAATAATTAGAAACAGAAATAATCCTGTTTGTAATACATAAAGGATCGATATCAAGCAGAAAGAAAAAGATATCCCGTTTGTGGAGAATAACTTGGTTAAAGTCAATTTTCTTGATTTTCAAGCCAATATATATTCTTATATTTTCTGTTTGTAATACATAAAGGATCAATATGGTTTAAAGTAAAGAACGTACCGTAAAACCCATGAGGAGACAAAAAATTAGTAAAATTAATTTTAAAAGTTGTCCCGGATGAGGCTTGAACTCACGACCTCAGGATTAAGATACCTACGCTCTACTTACTGTGCTACCAACTTCTATGTATTAGGAAATATTATACATTTTGAGACAAAATTGAAATCCGAGTTACAGCGGTAGTTAGATATCCGGGTTGCAGCTGTAGCTAAAAACTAGTTAGAGACAATCATGTCCAATGCTAAGAAATATAATAACTCACGACTCCGAAAAATAATCAGATCAGAACAAAAGTACACCCTTAGAACCAACTTGTCCGATACTCCTTTATAGGAAACTTACCGTCCCTTTGCTTGAATAACAAGAGAAATACATTGGCTTGAAAATAAAAAAAAAGCGGCAGCTACTACGATATTCTGCATAAACGGCATCTTTTTATTTTCTCTTTTCTTTTCCACAGATAGCTTGGCACTGGAATATAGTAGAGAGGTTTTCAATGGCTCATTTTAAATGAAATTGATGTGGTTAAGAATTTTCTGTAATCAAACTTTTGTACGAAAAATTGCATTTTCCATATACAAGATTAATCAATGACGCCATAATCTAAGTTGTACCCAGGACGTCTCTTACTATTCTAATTAAGAAAAAGCCATAGGCTTTTTCCTGTTTGTTATCAAACAGTTCGGGGTAAAGAACCTTCTAAGGGCTGACTCGATACGTTCTTGGCGAAAAGTTTCATCAGTGTTGTACTTGATTCGATCCCTTCTAAGGGCTGACTCGATACGTTCTTGGCGAAAAGCTTCATCAGTATTGTGCTTGGTTTGATCCCTTTTAAGGGCTGAGTCTATACAATGCTCCCGAAAAGAATCATCTGTAGCATATTTTGTTTTAATGCGTTTCAAAGTGTTTTTTTTTCATTTAAAAGTGAAGCTTTATCATCGTTTTTGAATCTTTTAGAAACTTTTGCTTTTATGTCACTCTCGTTTTATTCATCGTATTTTTTTTGTCTGCATATCTTTTTTCACCTCTGCTCTAGATTGTCTTTTTTTCTTTAATCCTTTTTCTTTGTTCTTTTTAAACCATTCTAATGGTTTTAGGAGACAGAAACTTGACAGTATAAATTCAAGTTTCATATAGGACACTCTTAGTCCTATATAGATTTGTATATTTACCTACATTTCACATACAAATCCTCCGTCAATTCCTTATATATGATTTCTTATTACATAAAGGCTCGATCATCGAACATGCAACATTTCTTTTTGACACTATAGATCAATGAAGCCCTATTTAAAAATAGAATATTAATTTTTCTCTCTGACCTAAAGAACGTTTATCCCTCAGACCTAAGATTAAAGAAGCCTTAATGTTTCTTAATTCCCCCTTCGTGAAGCCCTATTTAAAAATAGTATATTAATTTTTCTCTCTGACCTAATGAACGTTTATCCCACAGACCTAAGATTAAAGAAGCCTTAATGTTTCTTAATTCCCCCTTCGTAAATCAATAATTTCCCCTAGCGATTATGTAAATCAAGTTCTCAGGCCAGGCTAGCCAAACACATTCTCACTGACAAACAATAAAACAGACATGAATTAATGTTGACATCCATGAGAAACATCAAATAAATTGACCAACACACATAACCATCCAAGAAAAGATAAATAAAACTGAGAAATTTCATGTTTTTTCAAGTGAGAAATTTCCTGTTTTTTCATTCTCACTGAGAAAACCATAAACCACGTGTTCTCCCTAGGGAGGCTATGCCCATATTTGGTGTACTCGTGGGAGTTTTTAAAAAAAGTGTCCGGATCGGGATTCGAAGGGGTATTGTACTCGTGGGAGCTCATGAGGCCTTTCTACTGTCCAATAAATAAATAAACACCAACCACAATGTTGCTATGAGAACAAGCTGAGAAAGTCAGCTGTTGTTGCCGTCTTATGGTGTTTCAAGATATAAACATATATATATTATATCGTTGTAACATCAAAAGTAATCCTTTTTAACTAGTGAAAAACATAAAAATTTATAAAGCCTATAAAATAGTTTAGGAAGCTTAGGTGTTGTTCTAAATGGCCCAGTACTTAGAAGTTTCACAAAAGAACAAAAATTCGTTTTCTAGTAGTTTTTGATCAGAAGGCACAAAAGTGTGGCACTGGAGTAAAAACTGAGATTTTCCGAAAAACTAAGAAACAAAATATATGTGCTGGCAGTTCTTCACAGCAAACGAAAATCCAAATATTGAAAATGCTAACTTTCTCTTTTTTTTTATTTTCCTCGGATATATTTTCATTTGGATCTTTAGTTTAACTGTAGCACTTTCCAGGCTGACATAACAACGATGTTAAATGACGATGAGAATTTGCTTTGCGGGGACGAAGGAACAATTACCCAAAATGAAAAAAAAAGAAAGGTAAGATTTTATAGCTTTTCACCACAAAGAACTTGCATCTGCAAGTGTGCTGCAGCCATAGTCTGTTTTCTGCTGGCTGATCAGCCTACTATGGAATTATGTAACAACATCATTTCTCTTGTTGTAATTATAATAAAGAACGAATATAAAGTTATTATAAAAGGCACTTCGATATACTTACATAAAGAATCTATATAGTCCATTATAAATGGGGACTATGTAAGTTTCTTCAGAAATATCTGAAACCTAGTAAACAAAATACAACGGCACATAGTAACTAAAAGTTGAGATAACATTACATTAAAACACGATTGGAATAACAAACCATTGCATAGATTGGACTTAATTAACTACTTGATTGTTTGAGGTTTGTCTCTTACTATTTCAAAGAAGAAAAATCCGTAGGCTTTTTCCTGTTTGTAATCAGGTTTATATTTTATAATATTTCATTAAAGAATTACAAAAGGGACCGGAGTCTATCTCATAGTAACTGACACAACAAGGGAAAGAAAAAGAGGTTTGTCGTATATGTGACGTCATACGGGGTAACATTTAATTTTAATCCAGGTTGCAGCGGTAGCTAGCAACCTAGTAAGAGAAGATCACATCCAATGTTAAGAAATATAAAAACCCGTAACTCATAAAAAAAGAGTCACATCAAAACAAAAAGTACACATTAGAACCTCCTTGTTTTAAAACCGTATATGGGAAACTTTCTGTCCCTTGGCTTGAAAAGCAAGGGAAAAATATTGGCTTGAAAATCAAGAAAAGTGGCAGCTGGCAGCTACTATAGCATTCTGCCTAAATGGCGTCTTTTTTTTTCTTTTTTTCTTCCACAGATAGCTTGGCACTGGAACATCGTCGAGAGTTGTTCAATGGCTCATTTTAAAGGAAACTAATTGGGTTGAAAACCTTTTGTAATTAAAACAAATTATTTTTAAAATGGAATCAATTTTTTTACCAACAAAAAAATTGATCAGTGACGTAATAATCGTATTACAGTAAAGAACAAACTTCGAGACCATAGTAACTAAAAAAAATTATAATTTCATGTTAATGATTGATCAATGATGTCATAATCATAGGTTGTAGCCAGGTCGTCACTTACTATTCCAATTAAGGAAAAGTCATAGGCTTTTTCTTGTTAGTAATACAGTAAGGATTTCAGTAAAGCGACGACAATAATAATCCTCAATGACAGAAATGACGACAGCAGCAATGAAAATAATGATGACGGTGATCACGTCAGGTTCCGGAAAAGTCTAGGGGTCATACGGTTATAATAAAGAATGAGCTCTAGCGTATACTAACTGAAATGTTTAATATATACACTATAACAAAAGCAAGTATCTATGAAAAGTTGCCTTTCTATGGTGTAGCACCATATACATAATGGATCGATATATTTCATAATAAATAGGGTGTATACAAGTTTCAACGGATATAGCTGAAACCTACTAAAGAAAAAACTACAGCGCATAGTTATAATAAAGATCGAACTCTTCCCTATACTAACTTTTATACGCAACTTCACTGTAGTTAAGATTACAGTATTTATATTTTTTTCCGGGTTGCAGCGGTAGCTAGCAACCTAGTAAGAGACAATCACGTCCAATGTTAAGAAATATAAAAACCCATAGTTCCTAACAGAGGAGTCAGATCAAAGCAAAAAGTACACCATTAGAACCGCCTTGTCCGAAACCCCTGTATAGGAAACGTTCTGTCCCTTGGCTTGAATAGCAAGGGAAATATATTGGCTTGAAAATCAAGAAAAGTGGCAGCTACTACAACATTCTGCCTAAACGGGATATTTTTTTCTTTTTTTTTCTTTTTTCTTTTCCACAGATAGCTTAGCACTGGAACATCGTAGAGGGTTGTTCAATAGCTCATTTTAAAGGAAATTAATTGGGTTAAAAATCTATAGTAACTAAAATAAATTATTTCTAAAAGAGAATAAATTTTTCCACCAAAAACTGCATTTTTGATGTCTTTTCACACTGCAGTCTTTCAAACATAATCGTATACCAGCGGTAAGATTTGAACCCACGCCTCCGAAGAGACTGGTGGCTAACACCAGTGTCTTGGAATACATTAAAAGACGATCACTGAAATAACAAACCATTCCATACATTGGACTTAGTTAGCTACTTGATTGTTTGAGTTTCGTCTCTTACTATTTAAAAGAAGAAAAAGCTGTAGGCTTTTTCCTGTTTGTATTTATAATTAAAAAACGAACTCAAGTCCAAAGAAACTGAACACTGTGTTTCATTAATATTATCTTCATTATTTTAGCTAGAATGTAAATAAACAAGTTTTTTTTTTAAATTTTAAATTGAAAACATAGTGCTTTTAATTCAACATATTACAAGTTCTCCCCGACGGGGAATCGAACCCCCTTCTCCCAGGTAACAATTGGACATACTTACCATTAGACTATCGAAGACTTATAAAATAAAAGTTACATATAAGATGTGATAATAATTTTTTAATCCGGGTTACATAAAGGCTCGATCATCGAATTTTTACATTAAATACACCATTAGAACCGCCTTGTCCGAAACCTCTATAAAGGAAACTTACCGCCCTTTGGCTTGAATAACAAAGAAAATATATTGGCTTGAAAATCAAGCAAATTGACTTTTACCACGTTATTTTACATTAAAAGACGATCACTGAAATAACAAACCATTCCATACATTGGACTTAGTTAGCTACTTGATTGTCTCTTACTATTTAAAAGAAGAAAAAGCCGTAGGCTTTTTCCTGTTTGTATTTATAGTTAAAAAACGAACTCAAGTCCAAAGAAACTGAACCCTTTGGTTCATTAGAACGATCTCTCTCCCATAGTAACTGATTTGTTACATTAAAAGACGATCATTGGAATAAAAAGTTATTGCATGCATTGGACCTAGTTAGCTACTTGATCGTTTGAGGTTCGTCTCTTACTATTTCAAAGAAGAAAAAGCCGTAGGCTTTTTCCTGTTTGTAATATTTTCCTGTTTGTTATCAGGGTTACAGCATCCGGGTTGCAGCGGTAGCTAGCAATCCGGGTTGCAGCGGTAGCTAGCAACCTAGTAAGAGACGATCACGTCCAATGTTAAGAAATATAAAAACCCATAGCTCCTAAAAAAGGAGTCAGATCAAAACAAAAAGTACACCATTAGAACCGCCTTGTCCGAAACCCCTGTATAGGAAACTTTCTGTCCCTTGGCTTGAACAGCAATGGAAATATATTGGCTTGAAAATCAAGAAAATTGACTTTAACCACGTTATTCTCGTCAAAAGGGATATTTTTTTTCTTTTTTTTTTGTATCCAGAGATAGCTTGGCACTGGAACATCGTAGAGGGTTGTTCAATAGCTCATTTTAAAGGAAATTAATTGGGTTAAAAATCTATAGTAACTAAAATAAATTATTTCTAAAAGAGAATAAATTTTTCCAATAAAAACTGTATTTTTGATGCAGTGACGTCATAATTACTATATAAGATCATCATAGTTTTATATTAGTCCGGGTTGCAGCGGTAGCTAGCAACCTAGTAAGAGACGATCACCTCCAATGTCAAGAAATATAAAACCCCCCAACTCCTAAAAAAAGAGTCAGATCAAAACAAAAAGTACACCATTAGAACTGCCTTGTCCGAATCCTCTATAAAGGAAACTTACCGCCCTTTGGCTTGAATAACAAAGAAAATATATTGGCTTGAAAATCAAGAAAATTGACTTTTACCACGTTATTCTCCACAAACGGGATATTTTTTTCTTTCCGCTTTTTCTTTCTGCTCAGCTAGCTGGGCACTGGAAAATCATAGAGAGCTGTATAATAGCTCATTTTAAAGGAAATTGCAACATCTAGTCACTTTTGTATTTAAAAATAAAATACTTTTTAAAGTAGAATCAATTTTGTCAAAAAAATTGCATTTTTGATGTATTTTCATACTGCAGTCTTTTCAAAGATATTTGAATTTTGAAGCAATAAAACAGTCCATGTAATGAACTCTATAGTAATAATAGCTACTTGTCTCAATAGTAATTACAATAAAGAACGACACCTAGCCCATGTTAACTGAAACATAAATAGGGATTACGTAATTTTCATTTAAAATAAAGAACAACCTCTTGGCTATACTAAAGTTTATACGCCACTTAATTATAGTATAGGTTAGTCATTCATCAGATAGCTTGGCACTGGAACACAGTAGAGAGTTGTTCAATGGCTCATTTTAAAGAAAATTAAGGGGGTTAAAAACTTCTTGTAATTAAAATAAATTATTTTTATTACATTAAGAAATTTTAATTTTTATAATAAAGAACGACCTCTTGCCTATACTAAATTTTATACGCCACTTAATTATAGTATAGGTTAGTAATTCCACAGATAACTTGGCACTGGTACATCACAGAGAGTTTTTTAATGGCTCATTTTAAAGTTATATAAAGGACCGATATAGTTCATCATAAATATTATTTGTCAATTATTACAATAAAATACGATCATTGGAATAACAAACCATTGGAAGCATTGGACTTAGTTAGCTACTTGATTGTTTGATGTTCGTCTCTTACTATTTCAAAGAAGAAAATGCCGTAGGCTTTTTCCTGTTTGTGATCAGGTTATATATATCAGATACGTCGCTATATTTAATTTATTTTGGACAAAAAAAGCAAAAACTAATTTATAAAGTTACCCATTCCTAAATCAGCTTCAAATTAGGATTCTTCCTCAGTTGGCAGTTACTTTTTATATTTGTTTTTAAATTGGTTACTATTAGCTGGAGTTCGTTCTTTACTAGACATTTTTTAACGAAACATATTTGTTTTCTTATATAGTTTATTCTATAAAATAATAATTGAGCAGAAAAAGTTAATTGCTCCTAAATCGTATGGGATAATTTTCACACTTTTTTATTAAATCTTAGACACCACATACTGAATGATATATTTTTATTAGCAGTTACCACGGTCCAGTGGAGATGGATTTGTCATTCTGCTAAGAAGGATTTGAGTTCAAAACACTGTGTGGTAACGGTTTGTTTATCTAAAAAGTGGAAAATTCTCCATAACATCATCTTCTATTTTACTAGAAAGGATATACTTTATATTGTCCCTGAACAATTTAATATCTTTTTGAATGAAATTAAAAAGGGGAAAATTATTTAAAAAATTATCAAATTCAATTGAAACACCTAAAAAACAGAATAAATTGCTATTTTATAGTAAAGATCCGGGTTGCAGCGGTAGCTAGCAACCTAGTAATAGACGATCCCGTCCAATGTTAAGAAATATAAAAACCCATAGTTCCTAACAAAGGAGTCAGATCAAAACAAAATTACAGTAAAGAACGAACTTCCAGCCCATAGTAACTAAAATGAGATTTTAATTTCAGGTTAAATATGATCAATGATGTCATAATCGTAGATTGTAGCCAGGTCGGGTCTTACTATTCCAATTAAGAAAAAGCCATAGGCTTTTTCCTGTTTGTAATCCGGGTTGCAGCGGTGGCTAGCAACCTAGTAAGAGACCATCACGTCCAATGTTAAAAAATATAAAAACCCATAACTCCTAAAAAAAGTCAGATCAAAACAAAAAGTACACCATTAGAATCGCCTTGTCCGAAATAACTGTATAGGAAACTTTCTGTCCCTGGGCTTGAGCAGCAAGGGAAATGTATTGCCTTGAAAATCAAGACAAGTGGCAGCTACTACAGCATTCTGCTTAAGCGGCATCTTTTTTTTTCTTTTTTTGTTTTTTTTCTTTTCCACAGATAACTTGGCACTGGAGAGTCGTAGCGAGTTGTTCAATGGCTCATTTTAAAGGAAATTAATGGGGAAATGTATGTACTTGAAAATAAATACAATTGTCAGCTACTACAGCATTCTGCTTAAGCGGCATCTTTTTTTTTCTTTTTTTGTTTTTTTTTCTTTTCCACAGATAACTTGGCACTGGAACATCGTAGCGAGTTGTTCAATGGCTCATTTTAAAGGAAATTAAGTGGGAAAGGTAAGGACTTTAAAATCAAGACAAGTGGCAGCTACTACAGCATTCTGCTTAAGCGGCATCTTTTTTTTGTTTTTTTGTTTTTTTTTTCTTTTCCACAGATAACTTGGCACTGGAACATCGTAGCGAGTTGTTCAATGGCTCATTTTAAAGGAAATTAATGGGGTTAAAAACCTTTTGTAACTTAAATAAATTATTTTTAAAACAGAACGTTCCGGGTTGCAGCGGTAGCTACCAACCTAGTAAGAGACGATCACGTCCAATGTTAATACAATTAAGAACGAACTCTAATCCGGGTTGCAGCGGTAGCTAGCAACCTAGTAAGAGAATATCAATTCCAATGTTAAGAAATATAAAAACCAATAATTCCTAAAAAAAAAAGTCAAATCAAAACAAAAAGTACACCATTAGAACTGCCTTCTCCAAAACCCTAATATAAGAAAATTTCTGTCACTTGTCTTGAACAGCAAAGGAAATATATTGGCTTGAAAATCAAGAAAAGTTGCGGCTACTAAAACATTCTGCCTAAACGGCATATTTTTTTCTTCTCTCTTTTTCACAGATAGCTTGGCACTGGAACATCGTAGAGAGTTGTTCAATGGCTCACTTTAAAGGAAATTAATTGGGTTAAAAATCTTTTGTAACTAAAATAAATTATTTCCAAAAGAGAATAAAGTTTTCCACTAAAAACTGCATTTTTGATGTCTTTTCATACGGCAGTCTTTTCAAAGATATCTGATCTGGGTTGCAGCGGTAGGTAGCAACCTAGTAATAGACTATCACGTCCAATGTAAAAACCCATAAATCCTAAACAAAAGTCAGATCAAAACAAAAAGTCCACCATTAGAACCGCCTTGTCCGAAATCCCTGTATAGGAAACCTTATGTTCCTTGGCTTGAACAGCAAGGGAAATATATTGGCTTGAAAATCAAGAAAAGTGGTGGCTACTACAACATTCTGCCTAAACGGGATATTTTTTTTCTTTCTTCTTTCTTTTCCACAGATAGCTTGGCACTGGAACATCAGAGAGTTGTTCGATGGCTCATTTTAAAGGAAATTAATTGAGTTAGAAATCTTTCGTAACTAAAATAAATCATTTCTGAAAGAGAATAAATTTATCCACTAAAAACATCATTTTTGATGCCTTTTCATACTGCAGTCCTTTAAAAGATATTTGATTTTTGTACATAAATCATAATCGTATACCAAAGGTATGATTTGAACCCACGCCTCCGAAGAGACTGGTGGCTAACACCATTGCCTTGGACCACTCGGCCACGCTTCCTCTCATAACTATATATGTGAGTCCGGGTTGCAGCAGTAGCTAGAAACCTAGTAAGAGACGAGCAGTCCAATGCTAAGAAGTATTAAAACCCAGAACTCCTAAAAATATAGTCAGATCAAAACAAAAGTACATTATTAGAACCACCTTGTCTGAAACCCTACTAGATAAATAATGAATGTCGTCATGGTTTTATTAGAGTTATGACGTGAATAGAAAAATACGAAATTCTGTTGTTATTACTGAATCCGGGTTGCAGCCGTAGCTAGCAACCTAGTAAGAGACGATCACGTACAATGTTAAGATATATATGAAAACCCATAACTCGTAAAACAAAATCCGGGTTGCAGCGGTAGCTAGCAACCTAGTAAGAGACGATCACGTCCAATGTTAAGAAAAAGAAAAACCCATAGCTCCTAAAAAGGGAGTCAGATCAAAACATTACAGTAAAGAACAAACTTCCATCCCATTGTAGCTAAAATAAGATTATAATTTCATATTAAAGATTGATCAATGAGGTCATAATCGTAGGTTGTAGCCAGGTCGTCTCATACTATTCCAATTAAGAAAAAGCCATAGGTTTATTCCTGTTTGT
The DNA here is from genome assembly GCF_049724085.1 of Artemia sp. Qi Xiang Cuo. Taxonomy (NCBI): domain Eukaryota; kingdom Metazoa; phylum Arthropoda; class Branchiopoda; order Anostraca; family Artemiidae; genus Artemia; species Artemia sp. Qi Xiang Cuo. The sequence continues at coordinate 18,887,525 of NC_142802.1, read as the reverse complement.
AATACAGTAAGGATTTCAGTTAAGGGACGACAATAACAATCCCTAGTGACACAAATGACGACAGCACACAACGAAAAAGATGATGACGGTGACGACGTTAGGCTCCGAAAAAGTCTAGGGTTCATGCGGCTCAGTGTTCTTTCATGATAGTAGACAAGATGAGGGTAGTTTGATGAGAGATGGTAAGTTGTCAGTAACCCTCTTGATGAGAGTAGGTTTTTGAAGTGGCTAATATTTCTTATATGCTACTGGGTAAGGTTTAAACTCTCAATCAAGTGCATATTTATTGTGATAAAAATAAAGGAAATAGTTCTTGGTTTTTGAATTCATCTTGTACTCTTTAATTACATTTAAGAACGAACTGTTCCCTATAGTAATTGAAGTAATAAAAGCAATCATTATATACATTATTATTTTAATATCCGGGTTGAAGCGGTAGCTAGCAGCCTAGTAAGTGACGATCGCGCCCCATAGTAAAAGCTAAAATAACCCAAAGCTCCTAAAAAGAGTGTCAGATCAAAACAGTTTTGTTTTGAAGTATAAGTTTTGAAGTTTGAAAGTTTTAAAGTATTGAAGTATACTATTAGAACTACCTTGTCCAAAACTCTATATAGGAAAACTTACAGTCCCTTGGCTTGAACAACAAGGAAAATATACTGGCTTGAAAATAAAGAAAAGTGGCTGAAGCCACGATATTCTGCACATATGGCATATTTTTGGTCTTCGTTTTTTCCTCCTTAGCTAACTAGACACTGGAAAATCTTAGAGAACTGAATAATGGCCTATTTTAAAGGAAATTACTGCATCTAGTGTCTTTTATAATTAAAAATAAAATAGTTTTTGATAATAATAGAAAGGTATCAAGAATTATACATGCTGACTATAATCAAGCAGAAGCTAATATATTTGCAAACAATACTGCTTTTGGTGATACACCATTAGGAAGAGTCGATAGTCTATTCTTATTGTTTACCATTCACCCTAGAAAAGAACCCTTTAGCCGTCGAAGTTCAGCGAAAGTCGAGTGTGGGTGGCTTAGTGACTACTATTGCTCCAGTATTTTTGCAGTGTAGAGGAAAATGGGTGGGTTGGACAGTAATGTTCTATGGGCCAAACGAAGAGCCAGACCCTATCCCAGAAGCATATTGGAATAACAAAACTCCTACTGCTGATATTAAAGATGAACAGATTGTTTCAGTTTATTGTGATCAAATTTTATTAGAGCCGACGCAGCATAAGGTTAGTTACCCAAAAGAGGATAGACCTCGAAACAACGCTGAAAAAGTTTGGACCTGAAAAAGGCGCAGGACAAATCTGCACCAGCTCTTCTAGATACTCCATCTTATCCTCTAGCACCTTCTCCTCCTCCTTTACCTACTCTTATTTCACCTTTTTCTTCTCCGTTAGATTCTCAGCCTTGCAATCAGCAGTCATCCCCTCAAGACAAGAATGTTTCACAAGCAACAATACCAACTAGAACTGACAGGAAAACCCGCACATCTCGTCCCTCTTCAATGTCTTCATTGAAGAATTAAAAAATAAACAGAACAAGAAAAAAAGAAATAGCGAAGAAATTGATATTAGGCTGAAAACACTGGAAATCTTGGAGAAAAGACCAAGTACCAATGAACGAGGCTAGGTATTGTTACTGTAGAGCGACTCGAACTTCTATCTTCCTTGTCAGGAGGAGAGTCCACTAGCCAATGCGCTACAGCAACTAACATTAGGAAAGTAACTATGGGGTTGATGATGTTTATAGTAAAGAACGACCTCTATCCCATGTTATAACTGAAATGGTCTATTGATCCGGGTTGCAGCGGTAGCTAGCAACCTAGTAAGAGACGATCATCCGGGTTGCAGCGGTAGCTAGCAACCTAGGATGAGACGATCACGTCCAATGTTAAGAAATATAAATAGAAATAAAAAATTTTATATTTGTTTTTAAATCAGTTACTATTGGCTGAAGTTCGTTCTTTACTAGACATTTTTTAACGGAAAATATATGTTTTCTTACATAGTTTATTCTATAAAATAATAAGGGAGAAGAAAAAGTTAATTGCTCCAAAATCGTATGGGAAAATTTTCACACTTTTTTATTAAATCTTAGACACCATATACTGAATGGTATATTTGTTTCAGCAGTTACCAAGGTCCTGTGAAGATGGACTTGTCATTCTGCTAAGAAGGTTTTACTTTCAAAACACTGGGGTAACGATCGAGTGAATAGCTCTTCATTTATATTGTCCCTAAACAATTTAATATCTTTTTCAATGAAATTAAAATAGGGATAATAAATAAAAAAAAATCATCTGATTCAATTTTAACATCAAAAAAAGAAAGTAATTTGCTATTAGGATCGGAATATTTGTCTCTTAGTTTTGATCTGACTCTTTTTTTAGAAGTTATGGGTTTTTATATTTCTTAACATTGGACGTGATCGTCTCTTACTAGTTTGCGAGCTACCGCAGCAACCCGGATAATTAAAATCCATTTTTTAGATTTTCAGTTACTATTGAGAAGAGTCGCTCTAACTATACAGTTCATTACCACGAACTGTGTGATATCTGATATAGGCTACTGTTCATAATATAATTAAAGGAAATTAATGGGGTTAAAAACCTTTTGTAATTAAAACAAATTATTTTTATTACATTAAGAAATTTTAATTATGTTCCTTAAGAAATCATCATAAGTAATAATTTCCCAAACAGAAATTGAACTCAAGCCTACTGGGTGAGAGCTATCCCAACCTCTAGACCATATAGGATATATTAAAATATCCGATTAATGAAGTTTTTACAATAAAGAACGACACCTAGCCCATGTTAACTGATACATAAATAGGTATTATGTAATTTCCATCAGTATCATGGCTGTAGACATGGCTGAAACCTAGTAGAGAACAAACCATTAAAGTAAAGAACACTTCATGTTTGTAGCCAGGTCGTCTCTTATTTACAGTAAAGAACGATCGCTCATGCATAGAAACTGATATATGGTGGTTCCAGGGGTAGTTACTTGTGGTTCGTCTCTTACTATTTCAAAGAAGAAAAAGCCGTAGGCTTTTTCCTGTTTGTAATGATATAGCATAAAACGAATTCCAAGTTGTAACTGCCGTCATCCTGGTTGTTATCCGGGTTGCAGCGGCAGATAGCAACCTAGTAAGAGACGATCACGTCCAATGTTAAGAAATATAAAAACCCATAGTTCCTAAAAAAGGAGTCAGATCAAAACAAAAAGTACACCATTAGAACCGCCTTGTCCGAAACCCCTGTATAGGAAACCTTCTGCCCCTTGGCTTGAACAGCAAGGGAAATATATTGGCTTGAAAATCAAGGAAATTGACTTTAATCTCGTTATTCTGCCTAAATGGAATATTTTTTTTCTTTTTTTCTCTTTGTTTTGTATCCAGAGATAGCTTGGCACTGGAACATCGTAGAGGGTTGTTCAATAGCTAATTTTAAAGGAAATTAATTGGGTTAAAACCCTTTTGTAACTAAAATAAATTATTTCTAAAAGAGAATAAATTTTTTCACCAAAAACTGCATTTTCGATGTCTTTTCACACTGCAGTCTTTCAAACATAATCGTATACCAGCGGTAAGATTTGAACCCACGCCTCCGAAGAGACTGGTGGCCTTGGACCACTCGGCCAGGCTGCCTCTCATAAATAAATATATATGTGAATTTGTATCCGGGTTGCAGCGGTAGCTAGCAACCTAGTAAGAGACGATCACGTCCAATGTTAAGAAATATAAAAACCCATAACTCGTAAAAAAAGAGTCAGATCAAAACAAAAAGTACACCATTAGTATCGCCTTGTCCAAAATTCCTATAAGGGAAACTTACCGCCCTTTGGCTTGAATAACAAAGAATATATATTGGCTTGAAAATCAAGAAAATTGACTTTTACCACGTTATTCTCCACAAAGGGGATATTTTTTTTCTTTCTTCTTCTTTTCCACAGATAGCTTGGCACTGGATTATAATAAAGAACGACCTCTTGCCTATACTAATTTTATACGCCACTTAATTATAGTATAGGTTAGTAATTCAACAGATAGCTTGGCACTGGAACATCGTAGAGAGTTGTTCAATGGCTCATTTTAAAGAAAATTAATGGAGTTAAAAACTTCTTGTAATTAAAATAAATAATTTTTATTACATTCAGAAATTTTAATTATGTTCCTTAAGAAATCATCATAAGTGAAAATTTCACACACAAAATTTTAACTCAAGCCAACTGGATGAGAGCCATCCCAACCTCTACACCATATAATATTTATTAAAATATCCGATTAATGACGTTTATGTTAAAGAAAAAATTATGAACCTGTTAGCTGTCTGATTATTTGAGGATCGTCTCTTACTTTTCCAAAGAAGAAAAAGCCGTAGGCTTTTTCCTGTTTGTAATTTATAATCTGGATTCAAGCGGTAGTTATAGTAAAGAACGGACTCAAGCCCAAAGAAACTGAACCCTGTGGTTCATTCATATTATCTTCCCTATTTTAGTTAGGATGTAAATAAAATTTACAATAAAAAACGAACTTCAGCCCAAATCCGGGTTGCATTACATTAAAGGACGAGCTATAGCCCATAGTAACTGGAATCTGGGTTGCAATAGTAGCATACAACCTATTCGGGTTGAGGCGGTAGCTAGAACCTCGTAAGAGACGATCACGCCTCATAGTAAAAAATGAAATAGTTAAATTGAAAGACGATCATTGGAATAAAAAACCATTGCATACATTGGAATAAGTTGGCTACTTGATCATTGGAGGTTCGTCTATTACTATTTTAAAGAAGAAAAAGCCGTAGGCTTTTCCTGTTTTCCGGGTGGCAGCGGTATCTAGCAACATAGTACGTTAAAGGACGATCATTGGAATAACAAACCATTGCATACATTGGACTTTGTTTAGCTACCTGATTGTCTTAGGTTCGTCTCTTACTATTTCAAAGAAGAAAAGTCGTAGGCTTTTTCTGTTTGTAATCAGGATGTTTAGAACACAGAGTGTGACTTTTCTTACTAATGAAGGAGATTACATAAAAGTAGTAATTAAAAGTGAAGATAATACAAACATGTTTTGAAAAGTTGTTACAATAAAGAACGATTCTATAAAGGACCAATATAGTTCATCATAAATGGCATTTGTCAATTATTTTTTTAAATATCTGGGTTGCAGCGGTATCTGGCAACCTAGTAAGAGACGATCACGTCCAACGTTAAGAAATATAAAAACCCATAGTTCCTAAAAAAAAAATAGTCAGATCAAAACAAAAAGTAGACCATTAGAACCGCCTTGTCCGAAACCGCTGTATACGACACTTTCTGTCCCTTGGCTTGAACAGCAAGGGAAATATATTGGCTTGAAAATCAAGAAAAGTGGCAGCTACTACAACATTCTGGCTAAACGGGATATTTTTTTTTTCTTTTTTTACAGTAAAGAACGAACTTCCAGCCCATAGTAACTAAAATGAGATTTTAATTTCAGGTTAAATATTGATCAATGATGTCATAATCGTAGATTGTAGCCAGGTCGGGTCTTACTATTCCAATTAAGAAAAAGCCATAGGCTTTTTCCTGTTTGTAATCCGGGTTGCAGCGGTGGCTAGCAACCTAGTAAAAGACCATCACGTCCAATGTTAAAAAATATAAAAACCCATAACTCCTAAAAGAAAGTCAGATCAAAACAAAAAGTACACCTTTAGAATCGCCTTGTCCGAAATACCAGTATAGGAAACTTTCTGTCCCTTGGCTTGAGCAGCAAGGGAAATATATTGCCTTGAAAATCAAGACAATTGGCAGCTACTACAGCATTCTGCTTAAGCGGCATCTTTTTTTTCTTTTTTTGTTTTTTTTCTTTTCCACAGATAACTTGGCACTGGAGCGTCGTAGCGAGTTGTTCAATGGCTCATTTTAAAGGAAATTAATGGGGAAATATATTGACTTGAAAATAAAGACAAGTGGCAGCTACTACAGCATTCTGCTTAAGCGGCATCTTTTTTTTTGTTTTTTTTTTTTTTTTCTTTTCCACAGATAACTTGGCACTTGAACATCGTAGAGAGTTGTTCAATGACTCATTTTAAAGGAAATTAATGGGGTTAAAAACGTTTTGTAACTTAAACAAATTATTTTTAAAACAGAACGTTCCGGGTTGCAGCGGTAGCTACCAACCTAGTAAGAGACGATCACGTCCAATGTTAATACAATTAAGAACGAACTCTAATCCGGGTTGCAGCGGTAGCTAGCAACCTAGTAAGAGACGATCAATTCCAATGTTAAGAAATATAAAAACCAATAATTCCTAAAAAAAAAGTCAAATCAAAACAAAAAGTACACCATTAGAACCGGGTTTTCCAAAACCCTAATATAGGAAAATTTCTGTCACTTGGCTTTAACAGCAAAGGAAATATATTGGCTTGAAAATCAAGAAAAGTTGCGGCTACTAAAACATTCTGCCTAAATGGCATATTTTTTTTCTTCTCTCTTTTTCACAGATAGCTTGGAACTGGAACATCGTAGAGAGTTGTTCAATGGCTCACTTTAAAGGAAATTAATTGGGTTAAAAATCTTTTGTAACTAAAATAAATTATTTCCAAAAGAGAATAAAGTTTTCCACTAAAAACTGCATTTTTGATGTCTTTTCATACGGCAGTCTTTTCAAAGATATCTGATCTGGGTTGCAGCGGTAGGTAGCAACCTAGTAATAGACTATCACGTCCAATGTAAAAACCCATAAATCCTAAACAAAAGTCAGATTAAAACAAAAAGTACACCATTAGAACCGCCTTGTCCGAAATCCCTGTACAGGAAACCTTATGTTCCTTGGCTTGAACAGCAAGGGAAATATATTGGCTTGAAAATCAAGAAAAGTGGTGGCTACTACAACATTCTGCCTAAACGGGATATTTTTTTTTTCTTTCTTCTTTCTTTTCCACAGATAGCTTGGCACTAGAACATCAGAGAGTTGTTCGATGGCTCATTTTAAAGGAAATTAACTGAGTTAAAAATCTTTCGTAACTAAAATAAATAATTTCTGAAAGAGAATAAATTTTTCCACTAAAAACTTCATTTTTGATGCCTTTTCATACTGCAGTCTTTTAAAAGATATTTGATTTTTGTACATAAATCATAATCGTATACCAAAGGTATGATTTGAACCCACACCTCTGAAGAGACTGGCGGCCAACACCATTGCCTTGGACCACTCGGCAACGCTTCCTCTCATAACTATATATATGAATCCGGGTTGCAGCAGTAGCTAGAAACCTAGTAAGAGACGAGCAGTCTAATGCTAAGAAATATGAAAACCCAGAACTTTTAAAAATATAGTCGGATCAAAACAAAAGTACATTATTAGAACCACCTTGTCTGAAACCCTACTAGATAAATAATGAATGTCGTCATGGTTTTATTAGAGTTATGACGTCAATAGAAAAATACGACATTCTGTTGTTATTACTGAATCCGGGTTGCAGCCGTAGCTAGCAACCTAGTAAGAGACGATCACGTCCAATGTTAAGATATATATACAAACCCATAGCTCGTAAAACAAAATCCGGGTTGCAGCGGCAGCTAGCAACCTAGTAAGAGACGATCACGTACAATGTTAAGAAATATAAAAACCCATAGCTCCTAAAAAGGGAGTCAGATCAAAACATTACAGTAAAGAACAAACTTCCAGCCCATTGTAGCTAAAATAAGATTATACTTTCATATTAAAGATTGATCAATGAGGTCATAATCGTAGGTTGTAGCCAGGTCGTCTCATACTATTCCAATTAAGAAAAAGCCATAGGTTTATTCCTGTTTGTAATACAGTAAGGATTTCAGTTAAGGGACGACAATAACAATCCCTAGTGACACAAATGACGACAGCAAGCAATGAAAATGATGATGACGGTGATGACGTCTGGCTCCGAAAAAGTCTAGGGGTCATGGGGCTCAGTGTTCTTTCGTGATAGTAGACGAGATGAGGGTAGGTTGATGAGAGCTGGCAAGTTGTCAGTAACCCTCTTGATGAGAGTAGGTTTTTGAAGTGGCTAATAATTCTTATATACTACTGGTTAAGGTTAAACTCTCAATCAAGTGCATATTTATTGTGATAACAATAAAGGAAGTAGTACATGGTTTTTGAATTCATCTTGTACTCTTTAATCCGGGTTGCAGCGGTAGCTAGCAACCTAGTAAGAGACGATCACGTCCAATGTTAAGAAATATAAAAACCCATAGCTCCTAAAAAAGGTTACATTTAAGAACGAACTGTTCCCTATAGTAATTGAAGTAATAAAAGCAATCATTATATACATGATTATTTTAATATCCGGGTTGAAGCGGTAGCTAGCAACCTAGTAAGTGACGATCACGCCCCATAGTAAAAGCTAAAATAAACCAAAGCTCCTAAAAAGAGTGTCAGATCAAAACAGTTTTGTTTTGAAGTATAAGTTTTGAAGTTTGAAAGTTTTGAAGTTTTGAAGTATACTATTAGAACTACCTTGTCCAAAAAGCTATATATAGGAAAACTTACAGTCCCTTGGCTTGAACAACAAGGAAAATATACTGGCTTGAAAATAAAGAAAAGTGGCTGAAGCCACGATATTCTGCACATATGGCATATTTTTGGTCTTCGTTTTTTCCTCCTCAGCTAGCTAGACACTGGAAAATCTTAGAGAACTGAATAATGGCTTATTTTAAAGGAAATTACTGCATCTAGTGTCTTTTGTAATTAAAAATAAAATGGTTTTTGATAATAATAGAAAGGTATCAAGAATTATACATGCTGACTATAATCAAGCAGAAGCTAATATATTTGCAAACGATACTGCTTTTGGTGATACACCATTAGGAAGCGTTGATAGTCTATTCTTATCGTTTACCATTCACCCTAGAAAAGAGCCATTTAGCCGTCGAAGTTCAGCGAAAGTCGAGTGTGGGTGGCTTAGTGACTACTATTGCTCTAGTATTTTTGCAGTGTAGAGGAAAATGGGTGGGTTGGACAGTAATGTTCTATGGGCCAAACGAAGAGCCAAACCCTATCCCAGAAGCATATTGGAATAACAAAACTCCTACTGCTGATATTAAAGATGAACAGATTGTTTCAGTTTATTGTGATCAAATTTTATTAGAGCCGACGCAGCATAAGGTTAGTTACCCAAAAGAGGATAGACCTCGAAACAACGCTGAAAAAGTTTGGACCTGAAAAAGGCGCAGGACAATTCTGCACCAGCTCTTCTAGATACTCCATCTTATCCTCTAGCACCTTCTCCTCCTCCTTTACCTACTCTTATTTCACCTTTTTCTTCTCCGTTAGATTCTCAGCCTTGCAATCAGCAGTCATCCCCTCAAGACAAGAATGTTTCACAAGCAACAACACCAACTAGAACTGACAGGAAAACCCCGCACATCTCTTCCCTCTTCAATGTCGTCATTGAAGAATTAAAAAATAAACAGAACAAGACAAAAGGGAATATCGAAGAAATTGATATTTGGCTGAAAACACTAGAAATCTTGGAGAAAAGACCAAGTACCGATGAATGAGGCTAGGTATTGTTACTGTAGAGCGACTCGAACTTCTATCGTCCTTGTCAGGAGGAGAGTCCACTAGCCAATGCGCTACAGCAACTAATATTAGGAAAGTAATTATGGGGTTGATGATGTTTATAGTAAAGAACGACCTCTATCCCATGTTACAACTGAAATGGTCTATTGATCCGGGTTGCAGCGGTAGCTAGCAACCTAGTATGAGACGATCATCCGGGTTGCAGCGGTAGCTAGCAACCTAGGACGAGACGATCACGTCCAATATTAACAAATATAAATAGAAATAAAAAATTTTATATTTGTTTTTAAATCAGTTACTATTGGCTGGAGTTCGTTCTTTACTAGACATTTTTTACGGAAAATATATGTTTTCTTACATAGTTTATTCTATAAAATAATAAGGGAGAAGAAAAAGTAATTTGCTCCAAAATCGTATGGGATAATTTTCACACTTTTTTATTAAATCTTAGACACCATATACTGAATGGTATATTTGTTTCAGCAGTTACCAAGGTCCTGTGGAGATGGACTTGTTATTCTGCTAAGAAGGTTTTACGTTCAAAACACTGGGGTAACGATCGAGTGAATAGCTCTTCATTTATATTGTCCCTAAACAATTTAATATCTTTTTCAATGAAATTAAAATAGGGAGAATTAATAAAAAAAATCATCTGATTCAATTTTAACATCAAAAAAAGAAAGTAATTTGCTATTAGGATCGGAATATTTGTCTCTTATTTTTGATCTGACTCTTTTTTTTTAGAAGTTATGGGTTTTTATATTTCTTAACATTGGACGTGATTATCTCTGACTAGTTTGCGAGCTACCGCAGCACCCCGGATAATTAAAATCTATTTTTTAGATTTTCAGTTACTATTGAGAAGAGTCGTTCTAACTATACAGTTCATTACCACGAACTGGGTGATATATGATATATGCTACTGTTCATAAATATCTAGCGCTGTAAACTGGATACATTAAAAATATAAAATAAAAGTAGAGTAACGTAAAAAATAATCATAACATTAGAATCGCCTTGTCCAAACCCCCTATATAGGAAATTTTCTGTCTCTTGGCTTTAAGAGCAAGGGAAGTATTTTGGCTGGAAAATCAAAAAAAGTAGTAGCTACTACTGTATTCTGCCTCAACGGCTTTTTTATTTTCTTTTTTTACATTAAGATACGATTATTGGAATAACAAACCATTGCATACATTGGACTTCGTTAGTTACTTGACTGTTTTAGGTTCGTCTCTTACTATTTCAAAGAAAGTTGTTTGTAATCATCAAACAATTCGTGGTAACGAACTGTATAGTAATAGTACAGGAATAATAAGGTTTGACCAGGAACAAATTGATAAAGTAATGCTTTATTCACTATCCAGACCAGAAAAAATCGCTGAACAACATATCCAAAATGTTTATCTCTAACTCGTTGCGAAGTTTGTTTTTTTCGCCGTTTTCGTTTATTGATTTTTTTTTTTTGAAAAAATGAAATATCACGAAACTGGTGTTTGATATGTCTTTCTGTATCAGATATAAATGCTAAAACGATATCCTATGTTAGTTTCTTCAAAATGTCAAAAATGAATAAAAAATACTCTGTTTTCGAACAAAAATGAACAAATTTTCAAGTTGTAGGTAAACATAAAATCAAGCGTTCGATAGAAGTTTTTAGATCAGTTTTGAGTTGACAAACCAAGTTTTCTGAGATACTTCAGGATCTTTTTAATACCAACCCTCCCCTCCCTTCCCCAAAAGCCTTGCTCTTTGCTGGCATTTTATATTAATGTCTATTCACCATCATCACCAAAATAAACGACGTGGTAAAAAATAATTTTAATAAAACATAAGAAAACTGCACATCTGATTCATCAAAGGAACAAAAATCACAGGGAAAATAAATCACAGGCTTAAATCTCATCCTCACAAAATACATCTTCTTGACACTTCGCGTTGTTGCACGAAACTCCTCTACATACTCGACAAGCTATGTTGCATTCCAGGTCATTTTTCTTGCAGGAGTATCTCTCACTGTCGCAACCATCAGCTTGGCAAAAACACTTCACTGTCTTTAGAAGATGAGGAGGAGCAGCGGGGAGAGTCAATCACTTTTGGCTCTAAAGCTTCGTTGGCTTGAAGATTCCATCCCAAGTTTAGGGGGTCAACCGTCTTCCCTAGCCAAATCTGCATCTGGCTGTAGACTCAGAAGGAATGATACTTCGCTGCCATCATAGTCGAAGGCAGCTCTTGTGGGTGTACGAATGAGGTGGCAGTATTGACTTTCCTCTGGAAAACTCGGTTACTGGCAGAGTCAAGATTTGGAAGATCCTGGCAGTTGTAGAGTGCTCTCCAGCCGCAGGTATCTCATAATGAGATGCAGATTTTTTGGTAAACAGGGTACCGGTGTCTCTGAAACTCGACCTGGATAACAATAGCTGAAAAACTTTTCCTTTTCCGATGCCATAAAGGTGCGATGTTGTGTCGCAATCCAGTATGGCGTAACATAATGGCATCAGCTGGCTAACTTCTGATCCTAGCTTGTCTTTTATCTGACAAACATCCCAAGCTGAGCATTCACTTCCGGCGAGAAGTAAACTCAATTTGAACTCGTGTCTACATGACAGATGAGGAGGAAGAGAACATCCGTGTCATCAGCAACCATACTGGTGTCGCTATGGAGTGCAGTTTCCGTAGCCTTCTTCACTCCTTCAGAGTGGTATACATCGCAACCGCTGGCTACCAGAGCGTTTCCAAGAATCTTCAGATAACTCGATTTGTTCTCCTTGCGGGAAAGAAACTCCTCTTTCTTCATGCACAAAAGCATGTCTTCGGTAAATAACACTTCGCGGCCGACCGATCCATGCATCTTTGATTCACGGACCCCCCTCGTATCCGTCGAAGACGACAACTGCACGGGAATAATTTTTTTCGACGTAATGAATGTACGAACCCATGGTAGCCTTGTATGTGGAAGCGACTTTCCACGGGATCTGATGGAGACGGGTGCCCCCGTCTAAGACGAAGCTGGTAATTCCCACCGGTCTTTAGGACTGAGCATCAAACCCACATGACTGATAGACTGCTTTTGCTAGCTCGGGCTTGTTGGCCTTTCGCATGAATCCATTTCTTTCGAAAAGAGCAGGAGGAATAGTACAGAGCTAAAACATGAAATAATCTTTCTTGAGACTAGACCTCTGGGCAACGATAATAAAACTCTGAAAAAGTTGGGCCGTGTCAAGGTGCGCCACCTCAGAAGAGCCCGACTTTTTTGTGATCATCAGAGTCACTTGGTCTTTCTTTTTAAAGACGTGTTCCTTCAAGGTCTTTTCTAACATCTTGTCTAAAATTTTCTTCCCAGCAGATTCGGCTTCGTCAACATCCACGCCTGGAGATGAAGTTACTCCATTTGCAACGTTTCTCAGTTGTACGTTGCCTTTGAATAGGGATGACACTTCGAAGAAATCTACCAACTTCGCGGTATCTTCACAGTCACGGGTTTGTCTGTTCAGACTCTAGTCACGATGCTTCTCGCTTGTAGAGTAGCCGATATTCGACAGGTTCTGCATCAACAGGGTGACCTCAAGACACGCCGGCCTCGATAGGACCCAAATCACGCTCTGTTCTTCAGTCATGCCACCACCACCAGTGAGTCCTCCCGATGTCTTTAGGTTTCGCATGTGCTCTTGTTCAATAACTAAGTCTGCTGAGAAGCCGGCCCAGCGCCGAACTGACCTTCTAATCGTGTGCCCTTGCTCACTGAACATCTGAAACATTTTTGGGTGATAACTGGGAAGTTTAGTCATCTCTTGGATGTACAACCAGACAGATTTCACGTAAAGGTTGTGCCCAGATGCGCCTAGGTAGGGAAGCATTTCTGCTGCAACCTGTAAATGCAGGTCCCATAGGCCCAGTCTCTTGGCACTTATAAACTTGAGAAGCTTTTCAACTATGTCAAGGTAATGCAGCCATATCTTTGCTGTTTGGTGATCTCGTAGGTCTTCAATCTTCTGTTGATAATACTGTCCAGTAGTCCCAGCTCTGGTGCTTCGTCAAGGTCTCTGGGGGACATTTTTCCCTCAAAAGTGTCGTTGAAGAGTTTCTCAAGGCCGAAAGTATCCAAATTTTTAGCGTCTTGTCCGAAAACATTAGCATAGAGGGCCGAGCTCACGAGAATGTGAGCCCTAATAGCTCTAGATTACATTAAGGAGCGAACTGTATACCATAGTAATACTTCTAGGATGGATACTATATATGATTAGAATAAAGAACGAATATAAAATTATTAAAAAATTTTATCCGAGTTGTAGCGGTAGCTAGCAACCTAGTAAGAGACGATCACGCCCCATAGTAAATACTAAAGTAACCCAAAATTCCTGAAAAAAAAGTCAGATCAAAACAAAAAGTACACCATTAGTTTACAGTAAAGGACGATCTCTCTCCCATAATAACTGATATGTTACATTAAAAGATGATCATTAGAATAAAAAGTTATTGCATGCATTGGACTTAGTTAGCTACTTGATCGTTTGAGGTTCGTCTCTTACTATTTCAAAGAAGAAAAAGTCGTAGGCTTTTTCCTGTTTGTAATATTTTCCTGTTTTCCGGGTTGCAGCGGTAGCTAGCAACCTAGTAAGAGACGATCACGTCCAATGTTAAAAATATAAAAACCCATAGTTCCTAACAGAGGAGTCAGATCAAAACAATATAGTAAAGAACGACATCTAGCCAATGTTAATTGGAAAAAATGGGGATTACGTAATTTTCATCGATATTATAAACCTAATAAAGAATTACATAAGGGATCGATCTGAAAATTAGTAAATAACAAACAACAGCATGTAATTGAATAGCTTAGTTGCCTGATTTTCTGTGGTTTTTTAATTTAAAACACGAGACAGAGTATAGTTGAAAACAAAGGTGGTAAAAAATTCCTTCGACCTGGATTTGAACCAGCGACATACGTCCGTTTGCCGTCCGACGACTCTACCAACTGGGCTACCGAAGGCTTACACTATTATTTGACTAAATATTATATCATGTATTATAATAAAGAACGAACGCTTGCTCATAGTAACTGAAATATTAATTAAAAGTAGTATATACATAAAGAATCGATCTGAAAATTAGTAAATAACAAACAACAGCATGTAATTGAATAGCTTAGTTGCCTGATTTTCTGTGGTTTTTTAATTTTTATAATAAAGAACGACCTCTTGCCTATACTAAATTTTATACGCCACTTAATTATAGTATAGGTTAGTAATTCATCCGGGTTGCAGCGGTAGCTAGCAACCTAGTAAGAGACGATCACCTCCAATGTCAAGAAATATAAAACCCCCCAACTCCTAAAAACAGAGTCAGATCAAAACAAAAAGTACACCATTAGAACCGCCTTGTCCGAATCCTCTATAAAGGAAACTTAACGCCCTTTTGCTTGAATAACAAAGAAAATATATTGGCTTGAAAATCAAGAAAATTGACTTTTACCACGTTATTCTCCACAAACGGGATATTTTTTTCTTTCCGCTTTTTCTTTCTGCTCAGCTAGCTGGGCACTGGAAAATCATAGAGAGCTGTATAATAGCTCATTTTAAAGGAAATTGCAACATCTAGTCACTTTTGTATTTAAAAATAAAATACTTTTTAAAGTAGAATCAATTTTGTCAAAAAAATTGCATTTTTGATGTATTTTCATACTGCAGTCTTTTCAAAGATATTTGAATTTTGAAGCAATAAAACAGTCCATGTAATGAACTCTATAGTAATAATAGCTACTTGTCTCAATAGTAACCGAAACTCCTGGAACCAAAATTTTCTTTTTTGGCTTAATCGCTAATTACAATAAGGAACGAACTTTAACACATAGTAACTTAAGTATTAAATCAAACGGTTCGCTGTCATAGTAAAGAGCTGTGTAATGGCTCATTTTAAAGAAAATTGCTGTATATAGAAACCTTTTGTAATTAACAAAATTAATTAGTATTATAAAACAAATTATTATTATGTGGTAAAGAACTAACTCTAGGCGATAGTAACTATTATAATAAAGATCGAACTCTTCCCTATACTAACTTTTATACGCAACTTCACTATAGTTAAGATTACAGTATTTATATTTTTTTACATTTTATAGTAAAGAACGAACTATAGCCTATAGTAATTTAACTACAAAGCACACCATTAGACTAATATGAAGGATGGGTCTAATTAATTACAGTCTTGCTACAGATTGATCAATGATGTCATAATCGTAGGTTGCAGCCAGGTCGTCTCTTACTATTCCAATTGAGAAAAAGCCAAGGGCTTTTTCCTGTTTGTAATCAAACAGTTTATGGTAACGAACTTTATAGTAAGATCTGGGTTGCATCCGGGTTGCAGCGGTACCTAGCAACCTAGTGAGAGACGATCACGTCCAATGTTAAGAAATATAAAAACCCATAGTTCCTAACAAAGGAGTTATTATTGTAAAGAACGAATTCTAGGCCATAGTGACTAATTTGGTTTGAAAATTACATTAAAAGACGATCATTGGAATAATTTTACATTAAAAGACGAGCATTGGAATTACAGTAAAGAACAAACTTCCAGCCCATAGTAACTAAAATAGGATTATAATTTAAGACTCAAACAAGTAATTTATTTGCTTTGGTATAAAATATTACAATAAGGAACGAACTGAACCCATAGTAACTTAAGTAATAAATCAAATTACGTTAAAGGACGAACCATAGCCCATAGTAACTGGAATCCGGGTTGCGGTGGTAGCTAGCAACCTAGTAAGAGACGATCACGCCCCATAGTAAAAAATGAAATAGTTACATTAAAAGACGATCATTGGAATAAAAACCATTGCATACATTGGACTTAGTTAGCTACTTGATTGTTTGAGGTTCGTCTCTTACTATCTCAAAGAAGAAAGAGCCGTAGGCTTTTTCCTGTTTGTAATCTGGTTTACATTCTATATCCGGGTATATAATAAAGAACGAACATTCTTCCGATAGTCTACTAATTACATAAAGGATCAATATAGTTTCTCCTAAATTACAAGTAAAAAAAGAGGTTTGTAACATTTTGATGACTTTGATTAACTAAGCCCAGGATCATAATAGAAGAATATTCAGTCACTTTCACAGTCATTAAGACTGTCTTCAACGGGATTTGCTTGCAAATCTAGCTTCTTTCCTTCAGTCTTAGATTCTGATTAAGGTGATCGTATTATATATCATTTGCTACCCACACCCTCCCATCATCTCTTCCTTAGACCTAATTCTGTAATTACCTGAAGATTCTTTCAAAACGACTAATGAAACAAAAGAGCCGTTAAACTAGAATAAGAATTTCTTTTAGACACTGTAGTCAGTAACAACTCATTCGGTAGCGATTGGTTGAAAAGCAGGCTTAATCTTAGTAAAGGGCACTGGAACTTTCGATTTCCAATTGAACAAGCCTCCTCCAAAGCATATTCGACCACTACTTCCCCGCGAAGTACTTCTGAGAAAAAGTAAACGAACAAAGATTAAAACATTTAACTCTAATGGGTTTCTACTATAGTTACATTAAAAGACGATCATTCAAAGAACATACCATCGCATAAGTTGGACTTTGTTAGCTGCCTGATTCCTTGTAAAAGATTTTTTTTGTCAAATAAAACTAAATTAATTCCTGAAAAATTTAAACTAAATAATTTTATCTAACTGCAAAATGCAAAAATAGTTATGGTGTCTGATCAAAAATTTTCATTTTTTAATTAAACCCGGAAAAAAAACTGAAAGTTATAAAATTAGTTTGGTTTTCCTCTTGCTTCAATTGACTCGTTACGGCATTTCACATTAAAATTTTTACATAAAGGATCGATACTGTAAATCCGGGTTGCAGCGGTAGCTAGCAACCTAGTAAGAGACGATCACCTCCAATGTCAAGAAATATAAAACCCCCCAACTCCTAAAAACAGAGTCAGATCAAAACAAAAAGTACACCATTAGAACCGCCTTGTCCGAATCCTCTATAAAGGAAACTTACCGCCCTTTGGCTTGAATAACAAAGAAAATATATTGGCTTGAAAATCAAGAAAATTGACTTTTACCACGTTATTCTCCACAAACGGGATATTTTTTTCTTTCCGCTTTTTCTTTCTGCTCAGCTAGCTGGGCACTGGAAAATCATAGAGAGCTGTATAATAGCTCATTTTAAAGGAAATTGCAACATCTAGTCACTTTTGTATTTAAAAATAAAATACTTTTTAAAGTAGAATCAATTTTGTCAAAAAAATTGCATTTTTGATGTATTTTCATACTGCAGTCTTTTCAAAGATATTTGAATTTTGAAGCAATAAAACAGTCCATGTAATGAACTCTATAGTAATAATAGCTACTTGTCTCAATAGTAACCGAAACTCCTGGAACCAAAATTTTCTTTTTTGGCTTAATCTCTAAAATTATTATGTAAACTTCAAAAATATTTATTATGCCTAATCATTAATATTAATTTTTTAATTTAAACAACAAAAATACATGAAAATTCTAAAATTAGTTTTGCTTTTTTTATCATGTAATAAATTTTTTTTTCATATCAGTTCAAATTTATTATTGTATCCTGGAACCAAACTTTTTTTGGTTTGTAACTCGTAAAGTACATTCCATATTATTGTCTCATAATTGCAATTTTAGTTTTCAGTCCAGAATCACTAAACTTATTATGTAAACTGCAAAAATATTTATGGTGTCTAACCAATAATACTAATTTTGTAATTCAAACAAGATAAATACCTGAAAATTTTAAAATTAGTTTTGTTTTATGCTAGGTTTTAGATACTCGACACGGGATTTTGTGTGCTTAATAATTTTAAACCTTGAAAAAATATGGTCTCACGCGAGTGGAAAAAAGAAAGAATAACCAAAAACAATATCAAAATAGAACAATCCAA
>NC_142802.1:18837222-18863561 GCF_049724085.1 Artemia sp. Qi Xiang Cuo | reverse complement strand
AATGTACTCCCACCACGAATCATAGACAGAACGTTAAAGGAGTTACTAAAGTTTGATGTCGACGCGCTCCAAATTTAAACGTCATTCCCCCACGATTTAAGAAGGAATCACTATATAAGCTAATGGAAACTAGCCATGCATGAACAATTTTATGAACTATAATATTTAAGTGCACGAAGAAACAGTTTTAGCAACAAATACATTATCTCCTTAATAAAAGTAACCGAAAGGTAACTACTATATACCGCTGTTTTTAAATAATCAGAATCTCTGTCTTCAACGTAATCCCAGTGCTCAAGACTTTAACAATAAAGCACCCTACAAGACATTTAAAAATAACAGGTGAAAACGAACCCTAATGGTGAAATTCTACGCACCTACAATCAGAGATTTAATCATTTTGTCTGAAATGAACGCAACTATAATGAGACACTAATCTGTGAAGAAACTATATATGAAGGATCTTTTCCGTTTCAACAATACTAGCGAAGGACCATAATTTACAGCAGAAAAAGCGAGTACGCTAAAGGACACGTATAGTGGTAAAATAGGTGTGAACTTATATCACGTTTTATTAACTTTGATAATTCAACGATATTGATACTATATTTACATAACAAAACCCAGTGAAAATATTTCCATTACCAGTGAAAATGGTAATCCAATAGTGAGTGTTATAAATTATTCATGTATGTATAACTATATATATTTAGGTAGAATCATGTGTTGTAGTTTCATATTATTTGTTTAATTTAGCATAAGACGGGAAAATTTTTTATTCTTTAGATAGCGTAAAATAGAAAAAAAAACATAAAAGATAATACTAAAAAAAAAAAATTTTTAGTAGTAGTAGAATAAGATAAAGCTTACCAAATATTGATAAAAATTATAAATGGTAGATGTAGAAAAAAAAAAAAAAAAACCTTGGGGTAAGTAGCTATCTTATTCCGATAGAAAAAAATTAGCAGACTTCATATAAGAAAATTAACATAGAAATAATTTTAATCGCTTAAGATCAAATAGACTTACAATGATATAAAATCAGTTAAAATTGTATGAACAAATAGTAGACAAATTTCAAAAAATTTTAAAACCCGAAGGCAAGCAAATACTAATAACGGGACGTTATTCAAAATTGGGATGCGTGATATGTACTATGTATAAAGTTTTACTTTAAAATATGAAAAGTTGACTTCATTCTAATACGCTTCCGATGCAAATCAAACCCCCTTGATTAAGCTTGGAAATCTGCCTTAAAACTCTCATTTATTTATCAGCCAAATATCCCTTTAAAAAGTTCAAAGCGAATGTTGTACTCTGTAGAGATTCGCATTCTTTGTTATACAAAACAAAAGACTCTTGGAATTCCAGACGTTATTGACAGATTTCAAAGGCAAAAAACTGCGGGTTTTTGCACGCACCAAACTAATGAAAAGGATTGAAATCTAGCTGAAGTATTTTTGAAATACATAGTGGGACATTGTTTAAAACTTAGTTTAGAAAATTTAGAAGTACTCTCAGGAATGTGTATGTTTAATGATCAGAATATTGCGGAAAAAAACCATTGGGTAGGCAATCGACATAATGAACCCAGTTCGTCAGCATAATGATAAAATAGCGGGCCCTCCGTGTAGAGATGAACCAATTAGAAAATAGTGTTTATTGCTCAGAAGCAAAATTCATGTTATATAGTTGTGAAGAAGTGTTTTTCGGGCATTAATGCATTACTGTATCATTATATTATTGTCATTCCTGTATGAAACATTGCTGTATTTGCCTTTGCCTACTGAAGTCTGAAGTCGTATGTTTAATCATGTAAGTCTAATAAACCTATTACTTTTCTATTTTTACAGTTTTACTTTATATGTTCGTATCTAGATTTCAAGGGTAGTCCTCTAGTTCGTATATTATCCATCGGTACGCTCCCTGGAATCTGATGACCTATGAAGAATGTGTACGGGATTTATTTGACTAGCTCCCTATTTCTAACTCCCCCCATGACATTTGGTGTAGTTTAAATGCCACATTCGGTAGAGTCAAAAGGTAATATTTAGAATGGTTGTAACTTCGGATTGAAGCCTCTCTGATCAAGTTGGTCACTTCACAAGGAAAGTCAAATTCATTAGTTAACCTATTTTCATGTCTCCCAACACACCGAGACCCATATCCCAAACGTAACACTACAACAATACCACATTGACACTACTAGCACTAGATATGTAGGCATAATTTCCAAAACATTTTTTTTGCTTCTACTGAACACTTTGGAAATGTTACGTAGCGCCTTTTGTATTTACACAGCGAAAAGGCATTGTTTTCCGGCTGTTGCAATACATTATTTTTATTCATGATAGAAGAATCGTAATCTTTTTTTGTTGGCTATTTTAGGATTATAGGGACTAACTACCTTTCAAAAATAGGCTAAAGCCTAGTTTTAGTAACTAGAGAATTAGGCTAAAGCCTAGTTAAACCAAATACATATCGTAAATGTTAAATTAGTAAAATTATGTAGATCCCTGAGTATGCTTCACCGCAATAAAAATTAAATAATAGAAAAAAAAACATTAAAATAGTCTATTTTGCTATATTTTGTCATTACGAGTGTTAAGGTTACTAAGCGTGGGCAAGCTACTTTATAAGATGTTATAAAGGCATTCAAACAGTCAGGAACAAATCATCAAAAATAATTTTTCGTACGCATGTCGCCATCTATATGAAGTCAATTTCCTATTTTTTTTTTTTAATAATGAGCTCTTTTATATTTAAGAAAAATAAAGCTACCAAATAAGCATTTTTTTCAATAAATATTGTAAAAATATACTGTCTTTTTAATTTGTAATTCTTTTTACAAATATGGATTTCCAGCTATGAAGATAGAGGTTTTACGAGTATCGCTGTAGGAAATTTTGCAGACGCCTCGAGCATCATTTATTATAAGACATTTTACCCCGAATATTTGGAACATAATCCTTGACAATGTTTCGGGGGGCTACCCATCTTTCTGCATTATAGACACCGGTAAAAAGATTCTTTCTCACAAAGCAGATAAGAACCGTCAACTTTTTATTTTTGCCTTTTTCTCATTAAGCGGTTTTTGCCCTCTTTCCTTCATTTGAGTCTTATTATGTTATTGATTCCATGTATATATTGTTTTCCACCTGCTATTTAAACAAGTCCTCTAGGACTTCTGCTATAGGTGAAGCAAGCTATAGGGTGACCTTTTTTTCAATATGTATCTCTTTCAATAATACATTAGCTTTTCTTCTTAGGGTGGCTATTAGAAACTTTCATTTTTTGCGTTCTTTTTTTGGTTTTAACCTTGGGCTTTGTAGTTTTTTTTTGTTTTTTTTTTTTTTATTTATAACAGTTAATTTTTTTTTTCAGGCCGAATTCATAATCGCACGTTTTTCTACAAGATTTAATTTTTTTTTTGTTACATATTTTTTTACAATTTAACAAAATATATTTTTTTAAAACACTTTTCTTGCACTCATTTCGTTTATTATTATATCATGTCACCCGAGTTTCAGAATCTAATCTAAAACACACTAATTAAATTAAAATACGGTCCAAATGAAACAGTTCTTGTTACAAAAAAAAAGAAAAAGAACTTCAGCTACTCAGATTTCAAGAAGCACCATTTTCAAAATTCCATTTTCTTACCAATTCGGACAAAAAATTATTGGTTGGCTTTTCCAGAAGAAAACACGTTAGAAAAAAAATTGTTCCTTCATAATATAAACACAAATTCTAGTCAACTGATTTTCTGGGTCTCTTCCACGTTCATTCACATTTTTTCCTACTTTTTCTTCTAAATATATCATTTTTCTTTGTTACTGAAATTGCGTGCATTCATAGTTTTGAATGTAACCAACCTATCTATAATTTTTACGTCGTCAAGGTGGGGTTTAAGAATTTCGGAGGATTTTACTTGAAGCAAAACGGAATATCGGAACATGGAAAATTTGAAACATCAGAAATTCATAGAACGCCACCATGGCCTCGCGAAAATATAGCTAGTGTTCGTTATCGCCAATGTTTAAGGGTTTGATCTTAGCTCGGTAATATGGGACCAAGATTTCAAACCCGGCTTCAGTAATATACTCCAGAGCCAACACAAGGAGCGTAGTAATAAAAAAGCTTCATAAATCCAATACAAGTAGTAAAGGAAAATGATATAGACCTATTTAGAAAAAATGAAAAAAAAATTAGAAATAATGTGAACGAAAGTGGAAGTGATTAGGCGTATTCTAAAATAATAATTGTTTTATGACATGTTTTCTTCTAGAGCCCAGCCACTAAATACTTGTCCTATTTTTGTCATTTTTAGTTCTTAAAAGAAAGAGCTGACACCTGAGCGATTCAAATCCCAATGCGTATAAAAATAGCCTTAAAATGTAGCTTACAAAAAATGCGGTCTGCTCGCCGTATGCCTTCCAAAAGATTTGATTCAATATTGTTCTGACTACCAGAACATGAATGACCCTACTACCCTTAAGATTGGTCCAAAATGTATTTTTCCCTTTTTTAGTGATAATAATCCTCCACGCAAAAACATTGAAATAGTTAACATGATTCTTCAGAACTAATCAATTAATTGATGCAGAAACATTTCTTATCTAGTAGCAGCTAGTCGTAATTCTTAAGAAATCTTCTCTGGGCACTAACATTCATCATTGACAAATAAAACTGTTTTGACGCCTATAGATATGACATTAGCATGGTGCTTACTAGGCTACAATTTCTAATCTTTTTTGACATTTATCTCTCTACATTTGTAACCGGAGCGAATTAAAATTCTTACTTTTCCATATCTCATTTGTGTTTTCCTTTTTTTTCTTTTTACATAAATTATAGCTCACTCTTGATCACAGACAAAACGACTATGATGTAAAATTAAATTCAATCTTAAAAAATTTTTAAATCTTGCCCAAATTAAAAGCAAAGTCCAGTTCTTATCGCCAGGGAAGAGAAGAAAGTTTCCAGAGAAGTAAATATCAGTTCCAGATTGAAGTTGTCTTCCCTTTTCATAAATCAAGTGAGTAATGTAGATGTCCTACATTAGTCTGTCTTGATATTAACTTCATCAAAGCATATAGTCAACTTTGGTAATTCATAATTCACCGTCATTCGATAAATTCATTTGATGGTGTCCCCAAATTTTATATTGTATTTATTCATTGTTATTTTGTCTAACATTTGTAATGTTTAATTACGAATAATCTATTTTAACCCTATTTACATACATAAAATGCACTTAAAAGAGTACAAAATTACAGAAAAATATAATGAAAAACGGAAACAATAATCAAGAAAAAACTAAAAAAACAAATAACATCAAAACTACTTAGGCAACATAATTCAGCTATATAGTTATGTGGAAAGTCACAATATCTTCTCGACGCTTACGGAACCAGTCCACAAGCTGTTCCATTTTTGAAGAAACATCAAAAACGACTCATCTACTCGAAATGTACAGGTTGCAAGTCCAAAGCGGTAACTGCAGAAGATATTCTCAAAAACGGAAGAATAGAGATCTAATTTTCTTCCGATCAGATATTGTGGAAAAAAATTCCACAAAGGGACCAAGAAGAAGACATGCAGGGCAAAAAAAGCGTTGCAAAGTCCCCCATGGTTATTTTTATGAAACTGGCCTTAAACTCGAACAAGCAGCCGGTACGATTTTCTAAGCTTTTCTTTCAACGCTGATATAACAAGTGTTTCAGTAGTTTTAACATTTGATCCAAACGAGAGTATAATTCAGAGAAGACGATGCAAAAATAGTTTCTGGGCCAACACTAATAGTAACGGGAGGTTGTTGAATGGGCCACACTAATAGTAACGGAAGGTTGTTGAAACGAACCGTAGACGAAAAGCTCAGTTTTAGAGGAGGGGACTTGAAGCCCAATATCATTGAGACCCCAGCAAACTGTATCAACTAGATCTTGGAGATCATCTGACAGTAGAAGGGTATCCTCTCCGTAACAGAGTTGGCTGACATCAGCATGGGGCTCAATTAGAAATGAGGGAATGTTTTTAGCAACGGTTTGGATGGTATTATTGAAAAGAGCTGGACTAAGCACAAAGCCTTGTTTCACACCTTTCGGAACACTGACGTTAATTGTGACGTTGTAGCGTATGGTTCTGTATTTTTTTTTTCTTTACAATTACTATTGCCATTATCAGGTATCAAAATACCTCTCACGAAAGAGGGATGCAGAAAATAATATATTGCCAGACATACCACGGTGGCAATTGTCCGAAACGAAACTAACTAGAATATCCTTACCTTATCAACCATGAGATTTTTCTCCTGTAGTTCTTTTTCTACACTATTAAATTCAGTGGTGAGAATTTCTTTCTGATTTTCTTCTTTGACTCTATCTAGTGACTGCTTTAACGCCTCTATGGCTTCTGGCATAAATTTGACAAGTTGATCTCGTACTAAAGGCCGTCTGATTGTGCTCATTGCATCCTCTGGGCGGTCCAAATATGAATATGCAATTACCTGAAAGAGAGATAATGGAATAAGAGCAAATAAAAACAAAACAAATATACTTCCAAACTAAAAAAAAAGATTACACTTGTTAAAATCAAATGCTTTTGTCTCCTTTTGGGAAGCTTCCCAAAAGTTGTTTAAATTGGATATAATATATTTAACATTTTTTTCGTTTATCCTTTTTGATGTACCCTACTTTAGGAACGTAGGAGGGGGTGGGTCGGTTAAAACACCGCAAAAATAATAAATTACAGGGTTTCGCCATTAATAACGCACACCATCTCTAGAATCAAATAAATGTAAATTCTCATTGAATATTAATCAGGCATGACAGGGTGAGAGAGATTTAGTATTTCAAATATGAAATGCAGGAAATCATAATCAAACCTTAATAACCTAGAGGTTATTGGGTAGTGGGCATGGAGAAGGGTCCATACCTCTCTCCTGTCTTGGAGGGGGGTCTAGGCTCCAAGTTATTTTTTTTCCAAACTTACTATTACTTAACAGAGAAGGAAAGAAATAAGATCCTATATAATTAATGGATGATCAAACTAGGCTAAGGTGAATGTCAAAGTTAGCATGAGACATACGGATAGTAAATATTAGGGATGTGAACGTGGTCTACAGACACCACGGTAATTTTCACAAACATAATGCCCAAATTTTGGATAAAAAATAGCCGAACTCACAGAATACCATCGCTATCCAGAATATTCTCAGAGCGAGTATTCGTTTGACATGATTTTTCTAACACCACAGGAGTTCGGTGACTGATAAATATACTACTTCAAAGAGTACGTTTCATACCGAACCCTCAGCTACTCATAAGTAATTGTTTTCAACACTCAGCGTATTTAACACCAGCTTTCAGCTTATCCAAGATTCACCCTTAATATATAGCATTTTTTTTTTAAATTACTTTTTAAATTTGAGAGTTCGAATTAATAAAATTTAAGATATTCAATACTGTATTTTTGGTTATACTTGCTATAAAGCTTTAAAAAAAAAAGAAAAAAAACTTTTCGAGGCATTGGTTTTAATATTCTATAATAAATTATGCAATCTATAAGAGACATTTAATAATATACACATATTTAAGAATAAATAATATAGATAAAATACCATACATATATATATATATATATATATATATATATATATATATATATATATATATATATATATATATATATATACTACAATTTTAATGCACTAAGACTCATATTGGAGGCTTTGGTTTTAATGCTCCATAATTTGGACAAAACAGTTGAAAGTAATATTACATATTTTTCAAAACAATGCAAAAAAAAAGAAATTATTGACTAATATAAAAGTAAGCCCAACAACAAAAAAGAAATTATAGATACTGAAAATAAAATATCAAAATAATTGAAGAAATAAGGAACATATGAACTGAAACACTTGTCATTTCTCGTATTTAAATATTGAATAGTTTTTAGATAGTTTTTTTTTATATTTGCTTCGATAGTTTTTTAGAGCACTTCGTCCCCCAGCCTGATATAACATCATGTCTTAAATTTTTTCCATAGATGAGAGGGGCATGTTCCATAGATGAAATTGGGAGTCAAGACATTCTAGTCCGAAGTTCAGAGTTTTTTTTTACACTTGTGGCTAAAATGAAGATGATTAACAGTTTAAACTATGCCCCATAAAAGTTTGATAAAAACCAAAACAAAATATAAAAATAATTAAGAAAACCAAAAACAAAAAACAAGAGGGCGATCTCCATACAGCTGAAAAAACAAAGTAAAAAGACAAAAACAGATATTTCCGCGAGGACCTCCGCCAAGCCATCCTCAGTGCTAAGAAAAAAACTTTTGAATTGAATGCTAACAAAGAAGAATCAGAACAAACACAAAAAAACAAGCCAGAACAAATGAAAAGTCTTATTAACATAATGAATTATGTTAATAAGGACTTTTCTTTTGCACCTGGTTTAAAAAAATATGTGTTAAAGTTTGAAACCCATTCCCTGGATAAAATGGTCTTCAGAGTGTGTGCCAAAGTGTAGATCGAATCGCAAACAATGAGGAAGAATCCATCCTCTCAACCCGTCCCATCTCAGCCCTCTAAAACCATTTTAAACAAGGAAAACTCACTTTGAGATTTCTAGGAAGAATTCCAGCCCTTTCATCCATTCTTGTCAAGAAATCTAATGCAGTGTTCGGGTCGTTTTGCCTCAGAGCAATGCTTGCAATTAAAGTAACCCGTTGTCGTGAGCTGGCTATGTAATCATTGCTTATAAGCATATCTTCGTTCTTGTTGACTAAATCTAATGCCATCTTGTAGCTCTCAGGGGTATTCTAAAAGAGGAAAAGAATTCGATAGAAAAAAAAATATGTAAGAGTAAGTCAGGGACGTATCCAGGATTTTTGTTCGGGAAGGGGTATAAAGGGAATGGAAGGGAAGGGAAGGGAAGGGGTATGTTCGAGATTTTTCATTGGTCAGAGATGCAACAATGGTACACTTTTTAATAGCATGCAAAAGAACGACTATTGAATGCCTCGTTGTTTAAGTTAAGGGGTGAAATCAAGACCAGAGGAGTTTTTTGAGATTTTTCATTGGTCAGAGATGCAACAATTGTACACTTTTTAATAGCATGTAAATGAACGACTATTGAATACCTCGCTGTTTAAGTTAAGAGGTGAACCCAGTATATGTTTTGAGATTTTTAATTGGAAAGAGTTGCAACAATGGTACACTTTTTTAATAGCATTGAAAAGAACTACTTTTGACTACCTAGCTGTTTAAATTAACAGGTTAAATAAAGACCAAAGGACTATTTGAGATTTTTAATGGGTCTGAGATGCAACAAGGGTACATTTTTTAATAGCATTGAAAAGAAAGACTTTTGAATACCTCGCTGTTTAGGTTTATAGGTTACATCAATACCAGTGGTATTTTTTATATTTTTTCATTGGTCAGAGATGCAAAAATGTTACAATTTTTAATTAGAATGTAAAAGATAGACTATTGAAGCCCCCGTTGTTGAATTTAAGAGGTGAAATCAAGACCAGATGCCTTTTTGAGATTTTTTCATTGTTCAGATATGAAACAATAGTACATTTTTGAATATCATTGAAAAGAATGAATATTTAATGCCTCGCTGTTTAAGTAAAGAGGTGAAATCAGAATCAGAGTACTATTTTAGATTTTTAATTGATGACAGATGCAACACTGTTATACTTTTTTAATATCAGTGAAAAGAAAGACTATTGAATGCCTCTTTGTTTATGTTATGAGGTTAAATAACGACCCGAGTATTTTTTGAGATTTTGCATCGGTCAGAGATGCAAAAATGGTACATTTTTTAATATAATTGAAGATAAAGACTTTTGAATGATTTGCTGTTTATTTTCAGAGGTGAAATCTATATCAGATGAATTTTTGAGATTTTTTCATTGGTCAGAGATTGAACAATTTTAAACTTTTTTTAATTGAATTTAAAATAAAGACTATTTAATTCCTTTATTTTTATCTTAAGAGGTGAAATAAAGATAAGTATAAGTTTTTAGATTTTCCATTGTTCAGAGAAGAAAAAGTGTTAAACTTTTTTTAATAGCATTGAAAATAACGACTATTTAATTCCTCGCTTTTAAAGTTAAGAGGTGAAAAACATACCAGACGACTTTATTATATTTTTAATTGGACATATATTAAAATATGTTAAATTTTTTTTAATAGCTTTGAAAAGAAATACTATTGAATGCCTCGCTGTTTAAGTTAAGAGGTGAAATCAAGACCAGAGGAATCTCTTAGATTTTTCATTGGTCAGAGATGCAACAATGGTACATTTTTTTTAATAGTCGCATCTACCAATGAAATACCATTGTTTCATCTCTAACCAATGAAAAATATATATAGAGATAAGGAAGTGTCCACACCTTTACATTATGCTACTAAAGGAGACAAAGTAGAAATTGTAAAGCTACTACTTTCCAGTGGTGCAACTGTAGATGCTAAAGATGAGGACGGGTACACACCTTTACATTATGCTATAAAAGGAGATAAAATAGAAATTGTTAAGTTACTACTTTTAAATAATGCAACTGTAGATGCTATAGATAGGCTCAAAGTCACACCTTTACATTACGCTACCAAAAGATATAAAATTGAAATTGTTAAGCTACTGCTGTTAGGTGGTGCACCTGTAGATGCTAAGGATGAGAACGGGTGAACACCTTTACATTACGCTACCAAAGGAAATAATTTTGAAATTGTTCAGTTACTGCTTTTAAGTGATGCACCTGTAGATTCTAAAGATGCAAAGGGGCTTGCACCTTTACATTATGCTGCCAAAGGAGATAAAGTTGAAATTGTTAAGCTACTGCTTTTAAGTCGTGCACCCGTAGATACTAAAGATGCAAAGGGATGTACACCTTTACATTATTCTGCCAAAGGAGATAAAATTGAAATTGTTAAGCAACTGCTGTTAGGTGGTGCACCTGTAGATGCTAATGATGAGAACGGGTGTACACCTTTACATTACGCTACCAAAGGAAATAATTTTGAAATTGTTCAGTTACTGCTTTTAAGTGATGAACCTGTAGATGCTAAAGATGCAATGTGGATTTCACCTTTACACTATGCTGCCAAAGGAGATAAAGTTGAAATGGTTAAGCTACTGCTTTTAAGTCGTGCACCCGTAGATACTAAAGATGCAAAGGGATGTACACCTTCGCATTATTCTGCCAAAGGAGATAAAATTGAAATTGTTAAGTTACTGCTTTCAAGGGGTGCACCTTCAGATGCTAAGGATACGGACGGGAGAACACCTCTACATTATGCTGTGGATGGAGATATATTAGAAACTAACAAAACAGATAAAGTAGAAATTGTTAACTTACTGCTTTCCAGTGGTGCATCTGTAAATGCTAAAGATGACTACGGGAACATGCCTTTACATCATGCTGTGTATGGTGATAAAGTAGAAATTGTCAAGTTACTGCTTATAAACGGCTCCCTTGTTGATGCAATTAATCAAGTCGGGGATACGCCTCTACATTCGGCTGTTTTAAAAGGCGAAGATACATGCATGAAAGATAGACTGGAAGTTATTAAGTTACTACTTTCAAGTGGTGCACCCGTAGATGCTAAAAATAAGGACGGGAATACGCCTTTACTTACGATGTTTAGGTTTGACTTTGATCTAATATATCTTAAAGCCTATTTTTTAAGATTGCAGCCAATTACCTTGGATGAAATTTTAAGAGTAGAAGGTACACTAGAAATTGTTCGCTTACTAGTTTCAAATGGTGCAGCAATAAATATTTTTGATAAGACGGGGCTCACGCCTCTTCATTATGCTCTAGCACAAGATATTTCAGTGATAAAATATCTGATTGAGAAAGGAGCTAACGTCAATTTGAGAATTGCTAATCCTATTCAGACAACACCTTTACAACTTGCTGTAAGTAGAGGCAATCTAGATATTTGTCATTTACTAGTTTCCAGTGGTGCAGAAATAAATAGTTTAAATTCACATAATGAGACAGCCTTAATGGTAGCTTTGTCCGAGAGAAACTTTGCCATAGCTGAATTTCTTTTAGTAAACAAAGCAATTTATCATCCAAGCGAAAAAAAAGATGAATATTTACAATTGCTAGAAGATCTAATAAGAAAATTCCCTCTAGGAGAGGCAGTATCCATGAAGTTGTTTTCATTACTATGCAACCTTGCTTCCGGGCTCAATCAATTGGAAATCGAGGGTTCTAGTGCCCTTTTTAATAGTAGAAAATGATTGGAGGGCAACTAGCCCCCCCCCCACGCCCATCATTCCCCCAAACACCTCCCATCAAAATTGTGAGATAGCTATTTTCTTCAGCGTAGTTGATTTCCAGATAGAAAATATATTTTTGAGGAGGATACTCCCCCAAAATACTCAGGGCAAGGGTTTTAAGTTATGCCTTGGGGCATATAAGGTTTTTATAGAAGATGTTGTCGTAGAAACTTCAAAACAGGCTCATTCGATTGGAAATTAAAGAGCTAGTGCCCTTTTTAATAGTCGAAAGTGATTGGAGTTTAACTATCCCCCTCTCCCCCCCCCACACCCATCATTTCCCCAAACACATCCAATCAAAATTTTCAGATAGCCATTTTGTTCAGCGTAGTTGATTTCCAGATAGAAAATATATTTTGAGGAGGACACTCCCCAACAACCCTCGCTTTAAGTTATGCCCTGGGGGCATATAAGGTTTTTATAGAAGGCGTTGTCCTAGAAATTAAAGGGCCAGTGCCCTTTTTAATATTCGAAAATGATTGGAGGGCAACTTGCCCCCACCCTCAGGCCCATCATTCCCCCAAAATGGGCATTCCCCTAATTCATTCCAAAATCATTTCCCTAAAACAATGAGCATGTTTTAACATGCTCATTCGATTGGAAATTAAAAGACTAGTGCCCTTTTTAATAGTCGAAAGTGATTGGAGTGTAACTAGCCCCCTTCCCGCCACGCCCATCATTTCCCCAAACACATCCAAACAAAATTTTCAGATAGCCATTTTGTTCAGCGTAGTTGATTTCCAGATAGAAAATATGTTTTTTAGGATTACAACTCCCCCATAGCCCTCAGCGCAAGGGCTGCAATTTAAGGATTCTCCGAATCCTTCATATTATTTCTTATGGAAGGGATGCTCGTATAAACTTTAGACTGGGCTCATTTGATTGAAAATTGAAAGTTCTTGTTCACTTTTTAAGAGTCAGAAGAGATTGAAGGGCAACTAGTCCCTCTCCCTCCTTCACGCCCTAAATGCATCAGATAAAAATTTTGAGATATACATTTTGTTACAATAGTTCAAAGTTCTGATAACAAAAAACTCCGGTGTCGACAAAGCCCACCAGGGCCCAGGGGTAGGCGTTGTAAGTTATGCCCTGGGGCATAACTTATTAAGGGGGCTTTATAACTTATGGGAAGGGGTTTTGTATGGGAAGAACACATACTCTGTGATAGATGCAAAATTGCTTTGGCACACATATTCCTATTAAGGTCAATTCCAAACAGTCGTGATCCCTTTGTGTCAGCAAGTGAAATGGTCTAAACCCCCTTACTGGAGCTATTTTTTATATCCATTCATTGTTGTCAATCGCTGTCCACAAGTTATGCAAGCTGTCTATTGTTCATATATAAGGTTTATATCTAAGAGGTAATCGTATAGACTTTGAAAAAAGCCTCAATCGATTTAAATTGAAAGTTCTAGATCCGTTTTTTAAAGTTAAGAATAATTGGAGAGTAAGCACCCCCTCCCCATGCCATAAAAACTTGAAACTTTTTGCAATCAAAAACGAAAAAAAATAAATTAAAAAAAAAACTTTACTAAAAAAAATATTTTAAAATAAAATTAAAGGAAATTTTAAAATTAAGCTCAGTATATAAAAATACATTTAAAAATTAAAAATAAACACGACCAGAAATTACAATTAAATAACAAATGAAATCCAAAACGAACTGAAATTATATAAACAATCATAGCAAAAAAAAACATACAACAAGCAATAATATAAAAGAACAGATGGATCTTAAAGCGAATAAGGCTGAGATTGAATATGAAAATCAAGCCTAAAATTAAAACAAATATTTTTCCGTTAAAGTATAAATGAAAATTAAAACGAACAGAAATTAAATAAACAATCAATGTGAACAAACATATCAATATATATATTAATGTAAATGAATAAATAAATCTTAAAAGGAGTAAAACTTAAATTGAATTTGCAAATCAAGTTTGAATCGAATAAAAATAACTACAAACAAGAGTTTGGGTATCGTCTCACTGCAAAAGCCTAAAACCTACTGCGTCATTGGCGCTTTACTGAAAACGAATTATATTACAAATGTTTTCTTTTGTACTTAATAATGAAAATAAAGGTTAAAATTACAGTAAAATTTTAAACTGATGAGCCTTTAGCAATTAATATCATTATGCATCAAATATTCAGTTTAATTTATTAGTTCTTTTGAAGATTGGTCAAGACAAATATAGTTTCACTACAAGAAAAATTTGGATACTGCCCCATTCTTTAACTGTAAAAACGTAAAGCCCTCTGTGTCATTGGTGCTTAACTGAAAACAAATTACTCGTATATTACAAAGTTATTATTTTCCAGTTCTTACAGCATTGAAAATGAAAATAAAAATTACAGTGAAAAAAAATCTTGAACTGATGGATCTTTCAACAATTAATATCATTATATATCTAATATTCAATTTGATTTTGTTTATACTTCCCAAGACTGTTCAATATTCATATAGTTTTGCCATTTTTTTAACTCTGCCCTTTTTTGTAACTAATCGTATTAGTTTGTTATGAAAATATTCTATGGCTTCTAGGCATTTCTATTTGAGCGGAAAACTGCACCTCAAACTTTGTGGAACATGCATTTTCTTGCATGAAATGCAAGAAAATGCATTTCCAACATTCGCAAAACTTGACTATAATAAAATGTCAACATTGAAACTTGACTATAATAAAATGTCAAGTTTCGGAGTGTTCCAACATTCGTAAGCAAGTGCCATTGGTATTTTTGAATCTGCATGGTCAATTCAGGGGGTGGAGGGTAGGCTAATTCTCGTAGCAGCCCCATTCCGTCGTGGTATGGTTCACATTTTCAACACCTGGCGTCCGGACTATCATATAATCTATCAAGCATACAACTACCCCAAATCGAACAAATGAAACCCAAAACGAACAAAAATTAAAATAAATATTAGAGTCCAACTCAAAACGAGCATAAATTAATGTGAGTAGGGTTCAAAACCCCTATGCTTTCTAAAAGCCAGAATATAATTTGTACTTTACTGAAAAAAATTGAATTGAGTTTTGTTGGAACCCTTGGTCCCAGTTTTTTCAGATAAATGTCCCTCCCACATTCATTTCGTTTGGCCCCTTAATTATTTTCCTTCTTTAAGTAATAAATATTATTTTTTGACGCCATTTTGGGTCCTCTTAACTGCATACGTGCTTAATAGACCACGAGGGAAAGAATTGCGCAGTTAGGGAGGTCGGCCAGTAAATTAATAAGTCCAAGGATTGGCTGGAAAGATTCATTTACCACCCTCATAACCCCCGCCGCAGCACGCGGCTAGCGGGCTGGGAGGAAGAGTCCATTTTTTAGTTAGTTCTTTTATACATCGTGGAGTGATTACAGTAAGCTTTTTTTTTACTATGTACTCTTTTAACTTTTCAGCTTAGGTCGAATCTAAAAGAGTTGGTTAGAAATCTTATCGGTAAACTTTAGCTTTAAATGTGGCCATAGACCATCCGATCACGTTTGTATACGGAACCGTTGGAGTAACCGTGTAAATCCCACTAATTTGGGGCCAGAGAGGGATCTTCCCCCTCCAGTAAGTGGCATAGCAACTCTTTGCGCCATTTTTGCCTTTAAAAGTGGTGACCCCGCACAATAAACCTCCAATAAGTTTACTGAAAAAAAATGTGCATTGTCAATTTAATATACATATGCTGATATTTATTCCCTAAAATCTTAATTAATTTTTGATTTCTTAAAGTTACAAAAGTGAAAATATTTCAAAGAATTATTTTCAGTAAAGCGCCAATGACGCAGTAGGTTCTAGGCTTCTGCAGTGAGGCGAAAACCCAAACTCTTGTTTGTAGTTATTTTTATTCGATTCAAACTTGATTTGCATATTCAATTTAAGTTTCATTCGTTTTAAGATTTATTTATTCATTTACATTAATATGTATTGTATGTTTGTTCGCATTGATTGTTTATTTAATTTCTGTTCGTTTTAAGTTTCATTAATACTTTAATAGCAAAACATTTGTTTTCGTTTTAAGCTTGATTTTCATATTCAATCTAAGCATTACTCGCTTTAAGATCTATTTATTACTTGTGTATTATACAGAACAAAGTCGAAAAGTAAAGCTAGGTCAAGTCACACGGTCATCTTAATAGTGACAAGTCCATTACTTTCAACTATTTTGGTGTTAAGTAACAAATTTCTATGTCTTTTATTGCATATTTTTTATTGACAACACTGTTCGATGGATTTTGTGTATTATAAAGAACACATTCGAGAAGTAACGCTAGGTCATCTTGATGGGTCGACTATTTTCAACTTTTTTAGCGTTAAGTCACAAATTTCTATCTCTTTAGAGTCCCGCTTAATATTCTAGCATTTGTGTCATGTTTCTTAAGACTTACAATCTTCTTTGACTTACCCTAACTGTTACGTGCCTTTAAGATCTATTTATTACTTGTTGTATGTTTTTTGCTATGATTGTTTATTTAGTTTCTGTTCGTTTTGGGTTTCATTTATTCTTTAATGGTAATTTCTGGTCGTTTTGAGTTTTTATTTTAAAGAGTATTTTTATATACAGATCTTAAGTTTAAAATTGACATTAATTTTCTTTGAAAAACTTATTTTTCGGAAAGTTTTTTTAATTAATTGTTAACAATATCGACAGTTTTGAGTTTGGTTATCAAACACCAAAATATTTAATGCCTTTATACTCAGTGTTTATAAAAAGCAACACATTATCAAAGTAGTTTGGTCAAAGTATAACATTAAAACTAAATCTTTGAACCTTGAGTGTTTCATTTTGTTTCTTTGTACTTGTTACTGAACAATATGCACGAGAGCATCTTGTCTTCTTTTTTGACCCATCATCCGAATAGAAATTACAAGTGAAACTAAAAAGACACATAATTGATTACATTGAAAACTATAAGTAGGGGAAGGGGTTATACCATGAGGCGTACAACGAGATTGTACGGTGCAAACAAAATTACACACCTCTTTCTAGGTCAATGACATGGTTAGAATATAATAATTGTTTACGAAATTTTTATGTCAAAATCAAAATACCGTTTCTCTGTTATAGTATAATTTGTCCATTTGGAAATTGTGCACATTGATGTCTTTTATCTGCACAGACCAGACTTTCTTGGAATGTTAGCTTTGAATTTTATGAATTTTCATTGTCGTAATCAAAATATCGCTTTATCTGCTATGCCATTATTTGTCAAATGTGGGCTTTGTATAACAAAGATAGATATTATTAAAAATTTTAATTGAATTGTATGAAAAGGATAAAAGCGTTAAAGGCACGTAACAGTTAGGGTAAGTCAAAGAAGATTGTAAGTCTTAAGAAACATGACACAAATGCTAGAATATTAAGCGGGACTCTAAAGAGATAGAAATTTGTGACTTAACGCTAAAAAAGTTGAAAATAGTCGACCCATCAAGATGACCTAGCGTTACTTCTCGAATGTGTTCTTTATAATACACAAAATCCATCGAACAGTGTTGTCAATAAAAAATATGCAATAAAAGACATAGAAATTTGTTACTTAACACCAAAATAGTTGAAAGTAATGGACTTGTCACTATTAAGATGACCGTGTGACTTGACCTAGCTTTACTTTTCGACTTTGTTCTGTATAATACACAAGTACCATCGAGCAGTGTTGTCAATATAAAATAAGCAATAAAAACCCAGATGAAGTGAGTTTTTGTTTTTTTAATACACTTACGACAGCCAAAACAAGTTACGTCTCATACTAATCTGACGCCCGAAATTTCGCACGACATAAAAATTCGTCTAATCTTCGCAAAGACCCTTCAATTATAATAACAAAAACGGACAAGGGAAATTCACTTTTAGTCATGGAATTGCATATTTTATATTAACAATACTGCTTGAAGGTACTTGTGCATTATACAGAACACAGTCGAGATGTAAACCTAGGTCATCTTGATGAGTCTATTACTTTCAACTTTTTTAGCGTCAAGTCACAAATTTCTATCTCTTTTATTGCATATTTTATATTGACAACACTGTTCGATGGTACTTGTGTATTATACAGAACATAGTCGAGAAGTAAACTTATGTCTAGTCATAAGGTCAACTTTATAGTGAAGAGTCTATTACTTTCAACTTTTTTAGTGGTGTCACAAATTTCAATCTCTTTAGAGTCCTGCTTAATATTCTAGCATTTATGTCATGTTCCCTAAGACTTACCATCTTCTCAGACTTACCCTAACTGTTATGTGCCTTTAACTCTCTTATCCCTTTCATACAATTCAATTAAAAGTTTGAACAAACAACACACATCCATTTTTAACTCAGATGAAGTGAGCTCTTGTTTTTATTAACACACTTACGACACCCAAAAAATGTTACGTCTCATACATAATTTGACGCCCGAAATTTCGCATGACATAAAATTCGTCTAACCTTTGTTAAGACCCTTCAATTGTAATAACTAAAGCGGACAAGGGAAATTCACTTTTAGTCATGGATGCGTTAGATTATGACAAGAAAATTTATTCACCCATAAAAGACACAAATACATATACTTCCATGGCTCACGACCATACTGATAAGTTTGCGAATAAAATTATAACCGAATTAAAGAATCTAAAACTAAATGGAATAATCACCCCACAATTGT
Source organism: Artemia sp. Qi Xiang Cuo (assembly GCF_049724085.1). NCBI lineage: Eukaryota > Metazoa > Arthropoda > Branchiopoda > Anostraca > Artemiidae > Artemia > Artemia sp. Qi Xiang Cuo. Next base: position 18,844,629 of record NC_142802.1, on the reverse strand, counting down.
ATAATAAATTTGTCCCCCGAGGCCGTTTTGCCCAAAGTTTTACGGTTTACCGAAATTACATAAGTAAGGTATTCCCTTAAGGCCAATAGTAGCATGTACGAAAACCCCATGCTTCAAATATTTGAAAGTGGTTATGTATAGCCTTCAAAACTTTGCTTTATGACAACCCACACAAAATAACGATCCAAACTCTTAAAAAGGGTCCACAGTTCTCTTTTCCACCAAAACAAGCTCCTGTGGTAGATAAAGCTTCCTCCTTAGAATATTCTTTGCATAAACACCACACATCCATTTTTTAACCCGGATGAAGTGAGGTCTTGTTTTATTAATAGACTTACAACAGCCAAAAAAAGTTATGTTTCATACTAATTCGACGCCCAAAATTTCGCACAACATAACACTTCGTCTAATCTTCGCAAAGACCCTTCAATTATAGTAACAAAAGCGGACAAGCGAAATTCACTTTTGGTCATGGAATTTCATATTTTATATTGACAACATTGTTCGATGGTACTTTTGTATTATACAGAACATAGTCGAGAAGTAAACCTATGTCAAGTCCCCCAAAATTCTTTTTTCGGAATCTACATCTTTATTAGTACCAAATTTGTTAGAATACTAGAATGCTATTTCATATTTTATATTGACAGCACTGCTCGATCGTACTTGTGTATCATACAGAACACAGTCGAGTAGTAAAGCTAAGTCATTTTGATGAGTATCAAGTTCAACTTTTTTAGCGTTGTCACAAATTTCCATCTCTTTTATTGCTTATTTTATGTTGACAACACTGCTCGATGGTACTTGTGTTTTATACAGAACACAGTCGAGAAGTAAAGATAGGATAAGTTACACAGTCATCTTGAGTGACGAGTCTATTACTTTCAACTTCTTTTTAGCGTTAGGTCACAAATTTATATCTCTTTTATTGTATATTTTATATTGACAACACTGCTCGATGGTGCTTGCGTATTATACAGAACACAGTCAAGAAATAAAGCTAGGTCATCTTGATGAGTCTTTTACTTTCAATTTTTTTACTTCCTTTAGATTCAGGATAAACATTTTTTTTTCTCCAGGAACACAAGTCTTGACACTCAGTGACGTAATTTGTTTGGAGGACTGAAAAATTGAGTTATAACACATAACAAGCGTAGAATATTTTCTAAAATTGCTCCGATAAATTTGATGAATATTTTTTCAGAATTTTAATTTGCAAAAAATTATACAAAAATTCCCCCCAAAACTTCCTAGAAATTTCGCAAGTTTCACATTAATTTCATCAAATCACAATTAATTTCAATTAGACCACTATGATAGAAAGTCTATCAAAGGAAAATTATCTGCTATGGAGTATTGTATTGTCAGAAACTGGCTACTAGGGTGTAATGTGTGTGTGTATGTGTGTTTGTATATGTGTGTATGTGTGTGTGTGTGTATGTGTGTTTATTGATGCATCGACGGTAGCATTACATTGCTGTAACTCCTCTCGTATAGAAAGAGATTAAACATAATCTGAAAATGCAATGTAATTTCCACTATCATAATCATATTTGGGAGAATGATTTAGAATATCAGAAAACCCCACAAAACAAGTTAGTGATATAATCACCAATAACAAATGATCACTTTTTCCTAGTGGTGGCAAAAACTCAACACCAGCAACATCATCTAGCGATTTTGTAATTACAAGGTCTAAAACTGATGGGGTTGAATTAGCACGCAAACAAGTAGGGTTTTGAATATGCTGATGCAAATAATGCTCATGTAAAGTTTTTTAGGAATTGATTTTCAAATGACTCATCAGAAAGTTGTGTTGTAGGCTTGATGTCCAATCAACAGAAGGTAGGTTAAGGTCACCAACTACTAGAAACTTAAAACTAGATAAAGAGACAGAGGATAAATACTGCAATATTTTTATATTATTAAATGAAGACAATTCACAGACACTAGTACTACGATAAATGGCTACATCTCAAAAAGCAATTGAGGACCCGGGTAATTTCAAATCAACTACTAAGGATTCACTTATAATTGAAGAAATTGGGTCATTAGCTTCAATATACTTTAATAAGGTATGAACACAAATGAAAATTCCATGCTTATAATTAGTTTTTATAATGAGATCATATTCAGGCACTTGCGGGAAAAATACATCTGGGTGCTGACTGTTCTTGGGTAGTGATTCTGTAATAACAATAACATGAGGTTTGCGGGTTGATATTAGGCCATGAAATCCATCAATTTTTGTAGATAAACAGTCTGCGTTTGTATTTAGAACAGATAAATTACTTCCTTTGTTAATACTATGTAGAGGCATGAATATTTTACTCACGGTACAGCATTTGGATGGGTCCTCTCAGATTTTGGGAGCTCGTCCAAGGGAGGTCCCTTTCACGGTTTTGAGGATTTCAACCGGTTATTTTCTGTATTTTGGAGTTAGTCTTGAAGAAAGTAACCATACTAAATTCTTAATAATTTAATGGATTTTTCTCTGTATTTTGATATTTGTTTCTGGTGATTTTCTCCTTTAATTAGACGATTTTCATTCGATTCGGTGATTTTCCACAAAAGTGTTCCACATTCCATGCATGGTTCGTATTATAGGTTTAATGGGGTGAAATCGCCGGTGACTTTCATATCTTGTGTGTTCTTATTCTGTATCACATAGGAAAGACGTTATTTTGGGTCTGTCTGTTAGGGACTTGGGTTCACTATAGCTACAAATTCTAAATTAAATATCATGACTCACGTGTACTAGCAAGGGAGTGAGCCTGAGACACGATTAAGAAATATTTCTCAGGTAAAGAAAGCATATGCACACATGAATTTTTGCAGCCCAGACTAGATCAGCAGACAGTATTCTAGCAGCAAATACTTAGTTGAATAGATTGAAGAACTCAGAGGTGAAATTGATCTGTTTCCAGAAAAGATCTTGCCCCTAGTGAGTGAACTCAATGTTGAGTTCCAAATTACTTCAGCTAAGGTTCATTTAACATTAGAAAGGAAGAAACATGCTTGAGGAAGATAATGCATTCTATTGTAGTAAAGAGTGCGTATGACAGCAATCCACTTGATATTGATTCATTCACGTTCAGTTTCATTCACGTGTGAATCATAAATATTACTTGTTGAATAGTGTGAATTGTGTTGATCCCAATGCTAGTGTTTCTAACCAAACTCCATCCATAGTACCACTTAAAGAAAAATCTTCTGAACCTCGATATCGATGATTTACATTTTATGCATAACAAGTTGTAATTTTGGTCCATTTTAGTCCATGAATGTCCTCTGATCCTTCAAAAAGTGTGATATTTTAGCTAAATGTGTCCATCTTGAAATATAAAATCCTAGAGGCTTTTTTTACCTTTTATATTTTTAACCAAAAGAGGATTCGTAAACCTTTTTTAAAGTGATCAGTTCACATAAAAATAATGAAAACGAAAAAAATCCATATGAAATGACTTAATTTCAGAGCACAAAAATCATAAAACATGTAAATTCCTTACTTTGGAGAATTTTTTTTTAATTACGAAGTGTCTGGTAAAACCTGGACGTTAAAAAAATTACAAGAAGCTTATGGGCCTTTTAACAGCCTGGTTGCACATGCTGTGTTTTGACTTTGTTGAGCACTGCCTCAATATTCCTTAGAAATCTCCCCTTAATACCCTTAACTTATGTAGCAATATTAATGGTAGAAGCAGTAATATAAAAGCAATAGCGGTAACGGTGCTAGTAGTTGCAGTAGAAGTAGATGTAGAAGTACTATTCAGCCATATTTACCGGAATGTATTATTTCTATCCAAACTCTGGGAAATTTTTCAGTCCCCAAGCTTGTTGAATTGAATGCAAACGTTCCTGGGATTTAAATAGCAGGGCTTGTGATATAATAAAGTTAATTATTTCTAATTTTGATTAAGGAGATTTTTGGAATTGGAAAAATCTTTTATTGCAAGCAGGGCGTCAATACACTAAAATTTAGGAAGGGAAGGGGCAGAATATAGTTTATTCATTTGTTCATGAAATACCAAAAAATGTATTTAGAAGTTTATGGAGTGGTGGTAAAATGATCATGAGGGCAATTGCATCCACTCTGCCCTCCCTCAATTATGTCCTGTAAATATGGCTAGAAATAGAAGTAGTAGCATGCAAATATTTGCATTTTGGTTAGTTCAGCATCCATTATAACAAGCCCTTTAAATTTTAACTCCATACTCCAAATCACGCTAGCACTTAGAAGACACTGAATGGACTTGGCTCATTTTTGCTTGGATTTACTTAAGAATCATACATGTCGAAAGATAAAATAAGATCCAATTAAAGATATAATTAAGTAATGATTTTCTATATGTGGAATTATGCTTCGATTTCCAATGGCCGATATTTGCAAGCATACATTTTCTAATAGGATACATAAACTAAAACGGAGGCTTGCATAGAACAACAACTTTTAATTTCAGTTGAAATAAAATAAACAAAATACGCAGTGCTAGTATTTCATAAAAACATATTGCACTTGACGAACAGAGCAGTGATGGAATGACCAGAGCTTAAAAATGTCATGGAATAATTCAATACATAGTAAAACACAGAATTAATTCAAATAAAACTCTAAAGTATTAAAAAAGTAAAATAAGTGCAATTTGACATAAAGAGACTAAGGCTGTTTCGCGTTTAGTATCGATTTCCGTACTTTCGATTTTAACTTGTAATCAATTCCAAAAATCGATATTCTTATACACTATTTAGAACTGGTAACAACATGAACTTTTTTTTTTTTGGGGGGGGGGGGGGTAAACAAAAACCCTAAAAAAACGCAAAAAAAATTTGTTTATATCAATTTTTGTAACGTTTTTACAAAATGAGGTAAGTATTCAATATAAAGTTTTGCGAGACACTTTTAGTCACAAAAGAAATCCAGAGCATTGGTAATTACCATTGTTTCATCAGAAGTTAGGAAATTCAGTAATGATTTATGTAGAAACATAAACTTTGCTGGTTTGACGCGTGTACTTCAACACAAGCCACTGAGAATAGCCAAAGGAGGAAAATACAGTAATTATATATGTCGAAGCTTCAAAAACGGGGTAACTGAGAAAACGTAGACACCAATTGATGTTGTTAATTGCGGTCTCTTCTTGAGAAGTTTGGAGGTTAAATTGCAATTGATATAGAAATATAAATTTGGTTGATTTAGGTTTTGCATTTCAATATATCATCAGTCACTACAAAGCACTAGTAATTTCAAAATGGAGAAGATTTAAGGATTACAAATATTCCAAGAAAGGTAACTGGGAAAAAGTAAAGCGCCATTTGGTGTTGCTGATCCTTGTTTTTCCTTTTGAAGGTTTTGACAAATCTAAAATATTGACTTTTGTAGAAACTTAATTGTGGGTGGTTTGAAATTTAAATGACATTAGGAGCATTTTAATGCTCCCAATGTCTTAGGAGCATTAAGGAACATTGTCCTTTTTTATGTCTAATATTTTAGATTTTCAAACTAAGTGTCAGAAGACAAAAATTAAAGGTCATTAAAAGAAACTCTAATCGAAAACTCTATAACTAATTAAAACATTCATAGGAAAAAAAGTGAGACGGCAATTGATGTAGATTAATGCCAACATTTGTTTAGAAATTTTAGAGTTCAATTATGTCAATTTTCATATTAATATAATTTAAGCTGTTAGGATATTGGATATTTAATCACTAAGAAAAAAGACAACAATACATTAAACAATTTTGCCCTGACATAAAATTCCAATGCGCCATAATGAGGATGCAAAGACCCTGATGTCTGCGAATCACTTTCCGTTTCTGATGATTCTGACAAAGGATTTCCAGGATACAACACATCTGAACAAACTTTTAATTTTACTTTTGGTTCCGAATTATTTAGATCTGGATTTGTTCTTATTTTACGCTCGTGTAGAATCTATCTTTCCTAATTTAGTTATTTTCTCTTCTGGCCCTTTGACAGACCCTCTCGCAACACATGACTTTAACTAACTTTCCTTTACTTTATTTATCACTATTCTAGAGGATTTTAACTGTCTTCGAATTTCAGGTATTTGAGCAAGGCTAATAGAACATTTTCCTGCATTTTTTTTTCTTTTTTACAATTCTACCAGTAGTTACAGCTTTTCTTGTATCAGAAAGTGTTACAACTAAATATAAGTAGATAAAAAGCCATAGGTCACAAGACAAGATACTATTGAAGAAGTATCATAGGACACTCAATCATTAATAATAATATAAGTTACAGGGACAAAGTAAGAGACGAATTGATGAGGATAATTGCCATCGTTTCGGAAGAAGTTTGAAAGTTCAGTTATATTGATTTTATGGAAAGATAATTTTGTCAAGTGAAATATTTTTAAAGACACAAAACATGTCTTACCTAAATCGTGTTTGAATTTATTAAAATTAGTTTTGTGAATTATTAAACACCCTAAAAATTAGCTTCAAATTGGTGTTGAACATATAACTGTTAATTAGAGGCGGGGGACTTCACATTTCTTGCAGAGACCAATAAAGGAATAGATTAAGAAACAGATTATGTAATAAGTAGAATTTTGACCTCATAAAGCATCTAAAGGAGATATTACCCCCCCCCCTAATTAGATCCCCTGGGGAGACACATCGCTATTTAAATAGAAAGTGCTGGGGTGTTGACTCTGAAACTGAATTTGGTATTTTTAACTTTCAGCCATTCGCATAAAAATTATAAAAATATTTAACAGTAATAAGCCTGCACGAAAAAAAAAAAAAAATGAAAATGTTGTATAGTTCATGAACTAAATATTTCTTTACATTTTAAACCACACCTCCTAAGAAAACAACGTCAATATTTTCATAAGGATTATCTGTATATCTTTTATAAGTTGTCTCAAAATATGAATCAGGTGATCAGATAAATGCAAGATGATGCTAGTTTCAAGTTTCCTTAAAGGTATATATTTATTGCCCGGTTCTTAGAAAGAATCCAAAAATCATACTGACTTGTCTTAAGAAAAGTTTAGGACTCGATAGGCTTGAATGCCCCTTAAACAATCGAGGGGGTGCCCACTTTCAAAATACATACACACCATGTGATGCGTGCCAAGCGTGGTGGAACCTGCGCGGTACACGAGACATTCCTAAATACATAATAGGAGGCGGAAAGTGGGTACCCCTCGTAAAAACATTTATTGTGAAAACTTTGGAAAATTTATTTTTGAGCTCTAGGATATATAAAATAACAAACAAATGTCTTTTCGAAATTCCATGACACAAGATTTCTTATGAGATACATAAATGAATAGGAGAATAAAGCTATAACATTGTCATGTACCTCTAACACTTCTGTTTAAAACATGAGCAAACCTGATCAAACATTGCACCACTAACCCTACGGTCATACAGATCTAT
>NC_142802.1:18809358-18836722 GCF_049724085.1 Artemia sp. Qi Xiang Cuo | reverse complement strand
AAGTGAAACTTTTGACCTTCATGGAAAACAATCGCAGTCATAGTATTACTTTTTCTATCTTCCATCTAAAAATTTAGAATAGAACTTTAAATTTCTTTATGTCTTTTGTGAAATAAAGAACTGAAGTGGAAGATTTTTATTTTCTCTGGAGAAATTAGAATTGAATTGTGTTCCCTGGTAAATTTCAGAAGATAACTTGAACTATTCTTCACTTCGTTGTGAGTATTTTAAATTAAGCTAGAACTTTTTATCTTCCATGAAAATATTAACTATCACTTTATTAATTTTTCTATCTGACACCGAAATATTTGGATAAGAATTTTAAATTTACTTATGTCTTTTGTGAAATAAAGAATAGAAGTGGAATATTTTTGTTTTATCTCGTAAAATTAAAATTAAATTGTGTTTTTTAATAAAGTTCAGAAGAGAACTTGAACTTTTCTTCAATTCATTGAGAAAATTTTAAAATCAACTAGAACTATGCATCTTCAGTGAAAATATTCACAAGCATTGTATTAATTTTTCTATATCCCGCCGAAAAATTTAGAATTGAACTTTAAATTTCTTTATGTATTTCTGAAATAAGGAATTGAAGTGGAATATTTTTGTTTTCTCTGGTGAAATTAGAATTTAAGTGTGTTCTTTGTTATAGTTCAGAAGAGAACTTGAACTTTACTTGACTTAGTTGAGAAAATTTTAAATTGAACTAGAACTTTTTATCTTCCTTGAAAATATTCACAAGTATGGTATTACTTTTTCTATCTTCCACCGAAAAATTAGAATTGAACTTTAAATTTCTTTATGTCTTTGTGAAATAAAGAACTGAAGTGGAAGAATTTTTTTTTCTCTGAAGAAATTAGAATTGAATTTTGTTCTTTGGTAAACTTCAGAAGAGAACTTGAACTTTCCTTCGCTTCGTTGAGAAAATTTTAAATTGAACTAGAACTTTTTATTTTCCATGAAAATATTAACAAGTATGGTAGTACTTATTCTATCTTCCACCGAAAAAAATTTGGAATTGAACTTTAAATTTTTTTATGTCTTTGTGAAATAAAGAACTGAAGCGGAAGATTTTATTTTCTCAGGAGAAATTAGAATTGAATTTTGTTCTTTGGTAAAATTCCGAAGAGAACTTGAACTTTTCTTCACTTCCTTGCGAAAATTTTAAATTGAACTAGAACTTTTTATCTTCCGGGAAAATATTCACAAGTATGGTATTGCTTTTTCTATCTTCCACCGAAAAATTTAGAATTGAACTTTAAATTTTTTATTGGGGAAATTAGAATTGAATTGTGTTCTTTGGTAAAATTCAGAATAGAACTCGAATATTCACGATCAAAGTATAACTTTTCCTGTCTTCTATGAAAAATTTGGAACAGAACTTTAAATTTCTTCATCTCTTTGAGAAAAAAATCTGAACTGAAGTGGAAATTTTTATATTATTTTGGGAAAACAGATTTGATCAGTAACTTATTTCATTTTCATTGAGAAAATTCAGAATCGAAGTTGAACTTTTCTTCTCCCGGGAAAATATTTGGAACAGAACTTGAATTTTTTCATCTCTTTGAGAAAGGTCGGAATTGAATTTAAGAAAATTTAGAATTAAAGTGTAACTTTTTATCTTCATGGAAAATAATTACAATCATAGTATAAGTTTTCCTATCTTCTACGGAAAAATTTAGAAGTGTCCAACTCAGAAAAGCGGAAAAACATTATTTACATATCCCAAATCATAAGTTTCAGACAACCCACACCTATAAACGGCTAAGAAATCTAGCTCAGAAAAGCCTGAAATAGCAAACTAGTCATCCCAAACTATTGGTTTCAGACAACAAACACCTATGATGGACTAAGAATCCTAGCTCTAAAAAGTTCAAATAGCAAACTACACATCCCAAATCGTAATTTTCTGACAACACACACCTATGAAAGGCTAAGAAACCTACCTAATAAAAGCCGGAAATAGCAAATTAACCATCCCAAATCATAAGTTTCAGACAGCACTCACCTATGAACGGCTAAGAAATCAAGCTCGGAAAAGTCAAAAATAGCCACCCACACATCCCAAATCATAGGTTTCAGACAACACATACCTATGAAAGACTAAGAAATCCAACTCAGAAAAGCCCGAAATAGTAATTTACATATCCCAAATCATAATTTTCTGAAAGGACACACCTATGAAAGACTAAGAAATCTAGCTCAGAAGAGTCAAAAATACCAAACTAGTCATCCCAAACTATAGGTTTCGGACAACAAACACCTATGAAAGGCTAAGAAATCTAGCTCAGAAAAGTCAAAATTATAACTCCACCAATCCCAAATCATAGATTTCAGACAACACACACCAACGAAAGACTAAGAATCTAGCGTAGAAAAGTCCAAAATAGTAATTTACATATCCCAAATCATAGGTTTCAGACAACACTCACCTATGAACGGCTAAGAAAACTAGCTCAGAAAATTCAAAAATAGCAAACTAGTCATCCCAAACTATAGGTTTCAGACAACAAACACCTATGAAAGGCTAAGAAATCCAGCTCAGAAAAGTCAAAATTAGCAATCCACACATCCCAAATCATAGTTTTCAGACAACACACACCTATGAAAGACTAGGAAATCCAACTCAGACAAGCCAGAAATAGTAATTTACATATCCCAAATCATAGGTTTCAGACATCATTCACCTATGAAAGACTAAGAAACCTTAGCTCAGAAAAGTCAAAAATAGCAAACTACTCATCCCAAACTATTGGTTTCAGACAACATTCGCCTACGAAATACTAGAAAACCTTAGCTCAGAAAAGCCTGAAATAGCAAACTACACATCCCATATCATAATGTTCTGACAATGCATACCTATGAAAGACTAAGAAACCTAGCTCAGAAAAATCAAAAATATCAAACTACATATCCCAAATCATACGTTTCAGTCAATATTCACCAACGAAAGGCTAAGAAACCCAGCTCAGAAAAGTCAAAAATAACAAACTGCATATCCCAAATCATAGGTTTCAGTCAACACACACCTATGAAAGACTAAGAAATCCAGCTCAGAAAAGTCAAAAATAGCAAACTACTCATCCCAAACTATTGGTTTCAGACAACATTCACCTACGAAATACTAGAAAACCTTAGCTCAGAAAAGCCTGAAATAGCAAACTACACATCCCAAATCATATTTATCAGACAACACAAACCTAATGAATTCTAATAAACCTAGCTCATAAAAGTCTAAAATAGCAAACTACACAACCCAAATCACAGGTTTCAGACATCACAAACCTATGAAAGACTAAGAAATTCAACTCAGAAAAGACCGAAATAGTAATTTACATATCCCTAATTATAAGTTTCAGACATCATTCACCTACGAAATACTAAGAAACCTTAGCTCAGAAAAGTCTGAAATAGCAAATTACACATCCCAAATCATAGGTTTCAGACATCACACACCTATGAAAGACTAAGAAATCCGATTCAGAAAAGTCAAAAATAGCAAATTACATATCCCAAATCATAGGTTTCAGACAACACTCACCTATGAAATGGCTAAGAAACCTTAGCTCAGAAAAGTCTGAAATAGCCAAACTAGTCATCCCAAACTATAGGTTTCAGACAACAAACACCTATGAGTGACTAAGAATCCTAGCTCTGAAAAGTCCAAAAAGCAAACTATACCTCCCAAATCATAATTTTCTGAAAGGACACACCTATGAAAGGCTAAGAAATCAAGCTCAGAAAAGTCAAAAGTAGCAAATTAACTCATCCCAAATCATAGGTTTCAGACAACACACACCTACGAATGACTAAGAAATCCTGCTCAGAAAAGTCAAAAAATAGCAAACCACATATCCCCAAATCATAGGTTTCAGTCAACACACACCAATGAAAGACTAAGAAACCTAGCTCATGAAAAGTCAAAAATAGCAAACTACTCATCCCAAACTATTGGTTTCAGACAACATTCACCTACGAAATACTAGAAAACCTTAGCTCAGAAAAGTCAAAAATAGCAAACTAGTCATCCCAAACTATAGGTTTCAGACAACAAACACCTATGAAATGCTAAGAAATCCAGCTCAGAAAAGTCGCTAAGAAACCTAGCTCAGAAAAGTCGAAAATAGCAAATTACACATCCCAAATCATAGGTTTCAGACACCACACGCCTATGAAAGACTAAGAAATCCAAGTCAGAAAAGCCCGACATAGTAATTTACACATCCCAAACTATTTGTTTCAGACATCATTCACCTAATAAATACTAAGAAACCTTAGCTCAGAAAAGTCTGAAATAGCCAACTACTCACCCCAAACTCGAAGTTTCAGACAACAAACACCTATGAGTGACTAAGAATCCTAGCTCTGAAAAGTCCAAAAAGCAAACTCAGAAAAGCAAGGTTTCAGTCAACACACACCTATGAAAGGCTAATAAATCCAGCTCAGAAAAGTCAGAAATAGCAAATTAACCATCCCAAATCATAGGTTTCAGTCAACACACACCTACGAATGGCTAAGAAATCCAACTCAGAAAAGTCAAAAAATAGCAACCCACACATCCCAAATCATAGGTTTCAGACACCACACACCTACGAAAGACTACGAAATCCGGTTATGAAAAGTCGGAAATAGCAAATTACATATCCCAAATCATAGGTTTCAGACAACACTCACCTATGAACGGCTAAGAAACCTAGCTCAGAAAAGTCAAAAATAGCAAACTAGTCATCCCAAACTATAGGTTTCAGACAACAAACACCTATGAATGGCTAAGAAATCCAGCTCAGAAAAGTCAAAAGTAGCAATCCACCCATCCCAAATCATATGTTTCAGACAACACACACCAATGAAAGACTAAGAAATCCAGCTCAGAAAAGTCAAAAATAGCAAACTACATATCCCAAATCATCGGTTTCAGTCAACATACACCAACGAAAGACTAAGAAACCTAGCTCAGAAAAGTCAAAAATAGCAAACTACACATCCCAAATCATAATTTTCAGACAACACTCACCTACGAAATACTAGAAAACCTTAGCTCAGAAAAGCCTGAAATAGCAAACTATACATCCAAAATCATAATGTTCTGACAACGCATACCTATGAAAGGCTAAGAAACCTAGCTCAGAAAAGTCAAAATTAGAAATCCACCCATCCCAAATCATAGGTTTCATAGAACACACGCCTATGAAAGACTAAGAAATCCAACTCAGAAAAGTCAAAAATAGCAAACTACATATCCCAAATCATAAGTTTCACTCAACACACACCAACGAAAGGCTAAGAAACCTAACTCATAAAAGCCTGAAATAGCAAACTACTCACCCCAAACTATGGGCTTCAGACAACATTCACCTAGGAAATACTAGGAAACCTTAGCTCAGAAAAGTCTGAAGTAGCAAACTACACATCCCAAATCATAGGTTTCAGACAACACACATCAACGAAAGACGGGGGCTCGGGGAGAGCCTTTGAGGGTCTGTGGGTCCCTTGAGGGCCGGGTGGTCCTTTGGGAGCTTGGGGGACCTTTGAGGACCAGGAGAGGGCCTTTGGGGGTCTGTGGAGGGCGTTTGGGGGATAACGTTTCGAAATTTTTACTTTTTAGTTTACTTTTTGCGGCGCATCCTGCGGCGCTTTCCTGGCCCGCGGCGCATCCTTGCGGCGCATCCCTGCGGCGCTTCCCCCGACCCGCGGCGAATCCCCTGCGGCGCATCCCCTTGCGGCGCTTTCCTGGCCCGCGACGCTTTCTCGGGCCCGGGGACCGTTGGGGACCGGGGGAGGGCCTTTGGGGCACAGGGAGGGCCTTTGAGGGTCTGGGGGGGATCACTTGAGGGCCGATGGGTCCTTTGGAAGCCCGGTGGAGCTTGGGGGATCGGGTGCTAGCCTCGGAGAGCCGGGAGGCCCTTGGGGAGGCCGGGGGCCCTTTGAGGACCCGGGGAGGGCCTTGGGGGGTCTGAGGAGGGCGTTTGGGGGACTGGGGCTCTTTGGGAGCTTGGGGGGACCTTTGAGTACCGGGGGGTTCCTTGGGGATGGGGGGAGGAGGAGTGGAACCCTTTGGATCGGGGTAGGGCGATCGGGGCCCTTTGGGGTTGGGTAGAGGACCTCACAACACTGTTCAAATGAAACTTGTGTATTATAACGACCACACTCAAAAATCATCTTTTAAATCATCTTTCAAAATGTCTCTAACTGTTTCGCCGAAATAATTCCATAAGCTGTCTAAAACCGTTTCGCCCAAATAATCCCTAAAAGTAATTTCATGTGTGTTCCTTTTGTTTGGCATCTCTGTGCTTATCACATTTCAAATTTCTAGGAAACCCTTTCCTACGTTAATCTCTTCATCTCATTAATGTTCCTAGATAAACTATCAAGATTTCGTTGGCATATCAATTTATCTCTCTGACTTAAAGCTCCGTGAAGCTGTATTTAAAAATAGAATTTCTGTCTCTTTAGACTTCCACATACTTCCAAGATAACAAGTGATGTCAGTTATAATTCATGACACTAAAGATCAATGAAGCCCTATTTAAAAATAGAATATTAATTTTTCTCTCTGATCTAAAGAACGTTTATCACTCAGACCTAAGATTAAAGAAGCCTTAATGTTTCTTAATTCCCCCTTCGTGAAGCCCTATTTAAAAATAGAATATTAATTTTTCTCTCTGACCTAATGAATGTTTATCCCACAGACCTAAGATTAAAGAATCCTTATTGTTTCATAAGTCCCCACGCTCGTGAATCAATAAGTCCCCCATCGATTATGTAAATCTCTCCTCGTGTCATTCGCACGTGGCCAAACAACAACAGATCGATTGACCTTGACACACCCTCCCCCATTAGACTCGATCGATAATCCTTGAATAAATTATGTCCCGTCAGCATTAAACTAAATTGTAGGTGGCAGCAGGGTGTTCTCGTCGCTTCAATAGGGGCATCTCTACTCTTTACGCTAAAGTTTTCTATTGTTTAAAAAAAAAAGTTGTGAGAAAGTCAAACTTTAGCGTAAAGAGCGAGGCGCTGAGGAGGGGACAGCCCCTTTAATGTACGGAATAATTTCTGTTCATTTTAAGTTTTAGCGTCGCTCCTTACTTTCAGTTAAAAAAAAACTTGTTTTTTTTTATTTACTTTTTGAACGTTTTTGAATTAATGCAGGTTTTGATTTTGGCTCACCGTACATGAATAATTAAAACAAAATTTGCATAGTAATTTCACTTTTATTTGGTAAAATGGCTTTCTCGAAAGTTGTTTAATCATATTTACGAACGTTTTTACTAGTAATAAATATATGTAACTTACGAATTAAGTTACGTAACGAACTTCTATATTCATATATTTTTAATACGTATATCAGGAGGTTCGCCGCCTAGACAATACCTCGCTTTGTACGCTAAAGTTCGAATTTCGTTCCAATTCTTCAAAAATGACCCCTTAATCACAAAGGCCGTTAATTAGAATAAATAGCTCTTATGAAAGTACTTAAAAATCTTTGGCTTAAAGAGCGAGGTATTGACCAGGGGGCAATCCCAATCATATACGTAATATTTTCTGTTCGTTTTAAGTTTTGATGTTGCTCCTTACTTTCAGTCGAAAAACTTGTTTTATTTTATTTAATTTCTGATCTTTTTTAAATAATGCTGGGAAATCTGGTGTCCTCTTCATAGCTATGTCCCTTCCCTCATGAAAACTTCCTCCATGGAAAGATCCTCCCACCTACCCCCGACCCCCCCCCCACTACCAGAAAAAATATCCCCCGAAAACGTCTGTTTACTTGCCAATAACCAATACTATATGTTAAAATTGGGTAAAGTTCATAACTTTCAACCCTCCCCCCGGGTACTTTGGGGGGGGGATTAAGTCATCCTAAAAGACCTAGTTATCATATTTTCGACCATGCTGAACAAAATGGCCATCTCAAAATTTTGATCGGGTGACTTTGGGAAAAAATGAGCGTGGGAGGGGGCCTAGTTGCCCTCTTTTTTTTTTGTTCCCTTAAAATTGCTCCAGAACTTTTATTTTGCGTTCCAATGAGCCCTCCCACGATATTTTAGTGCCACTGGGTCGATACTATCACCCCTGGGAAAAAAAACAAACAGAAAAAAACAAATAAATAAGCATCCATGATCTTTCTTCTGGCAAAAAATAAAAATTCCACATTTTTGCAGATAGGAGCTTAAAACCTGTACAGTACGGTTCTCTGATACGCTTAATCTGATGGTGTGATTTTCATTAAGGTTCTATAACTTTTAGGGGGTCTTCCCCCTTTTTTTGAAAATCAGCCAAATTTACTCAGGCGCGTAGCTTTAGATGAGCAAGACTAAACTTGATGAAACCTATATATTTTAAATCAGCATTAAAATATGATTCTTTTGATGTATCTCTTGATAACAAAATCCCGTTTTTTAGAGTTTCCGTTACTATATAGCCGGGTCGCTCCCTACTTACAGTTCGTTACCACGAACTGTTTGATAACACTGCTGCGGTTAAGGTGGCAGCTGGTTTGAGGTTAGCAATGAGGTTAGCAGCTGGTTTTGTATTAAATCAGGAGTTAAGCAGGGTTGTGTTTTATCCCCCTTTATATGGATTATTTTGATGGACTTTGTCTTAAGGAGCACAGGAAAGGCAATGGGAGACCACGGAATTAATGGGGAGGAAAAAGTCTCCTGGACTTGATTATGCTGATGATTTAAGCATCCTAGAAATTGCTTACGGATTGTTCTGGGTACCCGGCTGACTGACCGTATTTCAAACAGTAGGCTGTGCAAAAAATGTGGTTCAATACCGCTTTCTAAGGCTATAATGAAAGAAAGGTTGAGGTGGCTAGGGCACGTTGTGCGGATGAATGATGACAGATTGGCGAAGATTGTCCTTTTGGGCCAACCGTCTAAGGGTAAACTGAAAGCAGGTCGTCCTCGTGTGGGGTAGGAGGATGTCAAAGAAAGATTTAAACGAAATGGGAACTTCCTGGGAGGGTGTAAAAAGGGAGGCTCTGAATAGATTGGGATGGAGGAGGAGAGAGCGTAGCAGCAAATTTTTTCTGGATGAAAGCAATGGGGGTAAGTTCTTTAGTCCACTTTAAGAAATTAGTATTTATTATGGGAATTGACCAACTCCATGGAGGGGTTTGGGGGAAAGTAGGTGCAATAGACTTTGCTGGCACTGGGAAGTTCTTCTGGGTATTGGCATGTTCATTTGTAATGCCTCTATACATGGCTGAATTTCTTAACCAATTATGCAGGTTATGTGAGCTATTGGCTTCAATTTTCATAAGATAATTTCTCAAAAGCAAACTTCGTCTTTCATTTATTTTTGATAATCCACTCTTGGTAAGCAGAAACATGGTACTTGTGGGTTTCATAAGGCCAAATATGAGACCGATTATATTGTTTTGTGTTCTTTCAATTTTTTGCATCTGGGTCTTTGCACAAGCACCATGAACATTGAGCCCATAATCAATATGGGGTCTTATATGTGATTTATAAAATTGGAGTAAAGTTTTCTCCTTACAACCCCAGGGTGTGGAAAGAAGTCTTTTTATTATTCTTTTATTTTTCTATAGTATTTTTTTTTATTGTGTTTGTGATGTGAAGGTGGAAATTAAGTTTTTGGTCAAGTATGAGACCTAGGTAATTGACTTGATTATCTTCTGGAATAGTTATTCCATTTAGAGTTAGTCTTGCATTAACATTATTTTGCTTATGGTGGAATTGGATGATTTTCGACTTGGTGGGTGCAATGGGTAAATCAGAATTTGAGAAACTTTTTAAAGTTGGAAAAGTGACTTTGGCAACTTTGAATGTGCAATCTCAAAGGTGTTGCCAGTTGACCATAGTACCAGCTCATCAGCATATTGTAGATTGGTGTGAGGGAGGTTCATGTCCCAGAGATAGAGGGAGAAGAGGAGGCAGCTCTGGACTGCACCCTACGGAAGACCTTTGGTTATTGTATTTTTGGGTGAGGAGGCTGAACCTACACAAACAACGAAGCTTCAATTTTCTATTGAAGATTTTATAAAAGATACTAGCTTAGGGGGTAATCCAATTCTTTCAAGTTTAGTTAAAATAATCTGGTGGTTCATATTGCTATATGCCCCTACAAAGTCTAGGAAAGCAGAAACTAGGACATTATTTTTAGATAGGGATTCATTTATTGTATTCTTAACAATATAAAAGCATCTGTTGAGGAGTGGTGTTTCCTGAAACCAGTTTGAGTATGAGGTATCATATTATTATTCTCAACAATCCAAAGGAGTTAATGGAAAATAATTTTCTCAGTTACTTTTCCCATCACAGGAGTGATCATTATAGGCCTATAAGACTCATGGTCATATTTGGGTCTATTTCGCTTTAAAATCGGTAGGAGTGATGAACATTTCCAAATATTGGGGAATGCAGATATATCCCAAGCATGATTGTAGCAATTTAGGAGTTCCTGTTTATATGAAGGGGTGAGATTCTTTACCCATGTATGGTGTACGTTATCATAGCTACTAGTAGCCTTGACCCTAATATGTTGTATTGCATCATTCATTTCATGAATTGAAAATCGACAGCTTATATACTCTGATCCTGGACGAGGCTGGTAGATCGGGTTTATCAAAATTGGGGAGGTGATGATGTTATTATTTGATGTTAGCTTATTTGCGAAAAGAGTTGCAAATACCTTTGCCTTTTCGTTATTATTGTCATAATGGGTATTATTATGTATTAGCTTATACTGGATTGGGTTGGGGGAAGTTTTTTCCCACAGATGTGGCTTATCTGTTTATGTATAATTGGCTCAAGTGTTTCTCTGGAAAGACTATTGGCAAAATTATACCAGTAATTATATTTAGCATTTAGTATAGTCCTTTTGAGATTCGGGTCTGTTTGCAATTTTGTTAAATACATAGTAGGAGACGTTTTTTTTAGGTATGTTATAAAATCTGCGTTTTTTTTTATCCAGGTATTTTTAAAAAAAATTTTACACCTAGTTTTTGGTTTGTGTTTGGGGATTGTGTTCCTGGTTGTTGTCTTGGGGATAGAATGATTAGCTGTATTTATTAGTATGGATGCCAAAACTTCAGCATCTGTCTCAGCTGTTACATTTGAAATACATGATTTTTGGGAGAGACTGGTAATTTCATCATTGAGCTTATTTCGGAACATAGTACAATTTGCTTTGTTTATAATATATATGGAATTATGTGGCAGAATTTCAGCAGGCTCATTTAGAGAAGAAACTATTGCAGTGGTCCGTGCAGAGGTTATCAATTTTCATTATATACATTTTATTCAAAATATTTACTGACACACTTTTGTAGATCAATTGTGGAAAAATTGCCACTTTTGGGGTTAAAATATGTATTTAGATTTGGAAGGGTAGCAACTGCTAATTCATTATTATTGGAAATTAAACATTGAATAAACTTACCAGCTTTATTTGCTGGCTCATCCCCCCACAAAAGGCTGTGGGCATTAAAATCTCCACAAATAATAATATTTTTTAGCATATTAGAATTACTTATATAAGTGAAGAAATCCATGGCATCTGTAGTTTCGCCGTTAGGGTTATAAAAAGTTATTATGTATTATTCAGCCAAACAGTAATACCAATTGTATCAACATCATTTAAAAATTCTGGAAAAGTTATGCCATAAAATTTTATCTTGTTATTTATTATTAAAGCTACACCGCCTCCTTTTCTCTCTGATGACCTGTCCTTTCTCAGGATAGTATATCCCGGAGACTTAATTTGTTGATTTTGGGTTAAATGAGTTTCCTGAAGGCAAGCAAAATCAATGGAATTATTATTCATAAATATTCGTTCCGGGTCCTGCTTCTAATTCATTTCTTCTTGGGAGGGGTGACCAGGCAAACCTCAGTCCTGGAAGGTAGAGGTTTAGGGGCTTGGCACGTATCTCGGAGCGGGTTGTGCGCGCGTGTGTGTTGATGATGGAGTCTTGTGGGGGGGGGGGGTGCTTGTTGCAGGGGACGGGGGGGCGGGGGAGTTCTGTGAGTGATAGTCGTGGTTGATTTCATTACGGGTTATGTTTGGTGTGGTTGGGCAGCGTTTGATTCCATAGCTGCAAACGGGTAAGGAATGGCTTTCTTTGTTGCTACTTGGAGTGTTAGTGCTCGTTTTTTATATGCAGGGCATAGTGTTTTATTGGAATCATTGGGGCCTCTGCAGTTTATACATGTAGGCTGATCGTTTTTACAATTTGCCATTTCTTTAGGATGGGAACTTTTACTTTTACTACAGGCTTGGAGGATTTCACTGCATTTGTTTGTTGTGTCACCCGGTTTCAGACACTTTTGGCACTGGATTGGATTTGGCCCACAGGTCTTGTGTGGTTTGATTTGCCCAATGAGGAATATCTTGTCTTGGTGATTGTTTTTTTTTTTCTCAGTGTGAATACGAAATTTTTTATTGTCTTTGGGCCATTAGCGTCTGGTTTGCCCAGTTGGGTGACATCTGCAACTGGGATAGGGTTGGCAGCTGTTTCAGAGAGCCCTTGTTTTAGCTTCTGAATTGGTATTTCTGGAGGGACGTTGTACACGACTGTTTTAGTTGGGTATTGGTTTGGTTTCCATGTAGCAGTCTTAATTGGGATATTGAGCAAGGATTTTAAATTGAATATTATGTCTGCTGATTTAGAATCTTGGAGAGCTATTAGCAAAGATCCATCATGGTTAATGTTTAGAAAGAACATTGAGTTTAACAATTTGAAGATTGAAAAAATTTTTTTATTTATATTTTTTATCTCATTGGGTTTTTCTTTATATTTTTTTTTTTTTATGCGTTGTTTTGGTGAAGGAGGAGTGGGCGCAGGAAGGGGTCTACTAAGTGTGCGGTGGGAGATTTTTTCCTTTTTTTTGGAGCTCCTAGAAATTACCTCTTGAAAGTCATTTTCATTTTTATTATTAATAGTGACATTAGCCCCTACACTCAACATTGTCTTATTCATTGAAATTGACCCATCATGTGTTCTGTGCTATAGACTTTACCCGTCTAGTGGGGGGAAAATTTAGACTTTTTGGGGTACGTTTGGGAGTAGGGTCTGGGGGGACCTTTGGGGGAGTTTTAAGCATTGCCTATTTGAACAAGCTTTAATGCCAACAAAAGGAAATTACAATACCGTCTGCATTCTTGTGAGGAGATGTCTTCACCACCCACAAAAAACACTATGTATCACAGTGTATTCCAGAGAGTGGTTTGGTGCACGATTGGTTTAGGTTTCTGACTGGTTACTTGAGATAAATATACACAAGAAATGTTTTTATAAATTTCTTAAAATGTTGCTGTTGTATGAACACATTCTTATACGTCCTTTTGATAACCTGTATACTCATATACTTCTTGAAATGTCCATCTGAACGCTCTTAGCCTTACAATTTAAGAATTCACCTTTAAGTTTGAGTTTTCAGTCCATCAAAATGGCACTGGAACTTTTAATTTCCAATTGAATTAGTTCCTTTAAAAGTTTCAATGATATTGCTAGCTATTATACAGTAGCGCTGCCTATGATATTGCTTATATATGCTTTTTGAAAACCTGCATACATTTAGTTCTTTTGTTTATTTAAGCCTACCTCCCCCTAAACGTTCCCTAAAAGTTTCTCCTTAATATCCTTATCTTCATTAGTTGCAGTAACTGTAGTTGTATTATTAATACAATACACGTAGTGCTTTCTGGCTAGTTCAAAATCTGCCACAACGTACCCTTAAAGGTCTAGCTTAATAAAGTATGCTGTTCTTAGATATAGTTGTAATGGTAGTTACAGTAGTAGTATTTGTATTACTAGTAGTAGAATTAATTGTAATTGCACTAATACTAGTAGTAGCAGTAGTATTAATGCATTGCCCGTTGCTCAGTTGAGGATCCTTCTCATCAAGTCCTGGAAGGTTCAACTTAATACAATTAGCTGTTGCTATGACCTTGCTGATGTGCCCTTTTGATAACCTGTATACTCCTATACTTCTTGAAATAATCATCTTAATGCTCTTAGCCTTACAAGTAATTGTTATAGAAGTAGTAGTAGTAAATGTAGCAGTGGTAGTGGTAGTAGTATTAGCAGTAGCGTCTACACATTGCCTTTTGGTCAATTGAACTTCTCAGTTAAACATTCTCTGAAAGTTTCAACTTAATACCCAAATCCATTTTTGAGATATGCTTTTTTGACAATGTGCATGCACATAGCATCTTTTGATTTAGTTCAAATTTTCTCTCAATATTTTAAATGTAGTTATGTGGTAGTAGTAGTAGTGGTGGTATTTGTAGTAGTAGTAGTAGCATGCATTTATTGTCATTTTGGCCTATTGATCATCTCCCTTATCATTTCCTGAAAGTTCCAATTTAATATACTTTGTCATTCCTGAGTTACACCCTTTTTAAAACCTGTATACACATAACGGCAACATTCTCTGAAAGGCTCACCTGAATGCCCTTTGTCTTTTTGGAAAGTAAAGGTAAAAAATGCATACCTTTCTCAATAAGATAGGCTGTCTCCCTCAAAATTTTCAGTCAAAATTTTAATTTATTAACAAAGTATTTTCAACTTTTAATTAATTAGTACTGAATTTTATTTTTTTTCGGTTTATTATTTGATAAAATTTAATTACTTTTAATTGTGTTAATTATTACTATTTAATTATTTTTAAAATTTATTTTAATTTTAATAATTAAGTAATAATTTTTTTTTCATTTATTCACTTCACTTTCTACTTCATTTTAATAAAAATAAAATTTCAAAAATTACAACATGATTTTCATTGTTAGATTACTTATTTGAAATTTTTTGCCCCTAAAATTTCTGCACCTGGAGCAGGTTCTCTGCCCCTCCCCTAAAACCACCCCTGCCATCTTTATGCATGTCCAAACAATGCGCTGCATACTTATTTGGGGAGATTATCAAGAGGTCCCTCTGTCTCAGAAATCTTGTATACCAGGTGGGTCGGGCTGCCAAGCATGGCAGAACTGGGCCAAGCGTTTTGGGGAGTGTATCATGTGTGTTGGGGAGTGTGTCATGTGTTTTGGGGAGTGTGCTGAGTGTGGCGGAACTCCTGCAAACGTGGCGTTCAGAGATAATCACAAGGTGGCTGAAAGTCAGCGCCCTCTCGGACATTAGTGGGAATTTGACATCTTCAGACCGGATTTGCTAAATTATTGTTACTCTCAGTTATTAGTTTGACCAAGAGATGACTGAATTTCCAAATAATTTAGGAGATTTAGATCTTAAATTCAGTCTAAGTATCATCTAAGATCTAACGCAGATTACAGCTCACAGATTTATTTCGTTTATTCAGTATAAAAAGGGGCGCTTTTGGTCATATTTTAAAATAAAGAGAATAGAATTCAGACATTTTGCCAATGAACGTGGAGATGTCATCATCACTAGATATTAAAAAAACAACAAGTTTTTTCAACTTACAGAGATGAGCCACATTAAAAAATAAACACACATGACATTATCTCTGAGATGGGGGGGGGGGGTTCGCCTCCTACTACATACCATGCTCTTTAACCTAACTTTAGAATTTTTTTAAAAATATTTAATAATTACACATTACAAAAAAAAGACTTTTAATTATAATTTAATTCTCTTTTGAAAGGAAAAAAAAAACTTCCGTTTACATAGCTAGTTCTGGCCGAGGGGACGAACAATATCGTATACAAACTGATTTCGGTATGTTTTAATTTTACTTTTTCTCCTTAATTTCCTTTTAGAAAACTTGTTTTTTTTTAAATTTAATTTTTGATCGTTTTTTTAAATAATGCTGGGGAATCCGGCACCCCCTTCATGGAAAATATCCGTTCCCCCATGAAAAAACCCTTCGTGTTCCTGATCCCCCCACGTCCCTGACTATCCCGAACTCCCCCACCAGAAAAAAACCCCCCTGCAAACGTCTGTCTACAAAGTTCAGAACTTGCAGCCCTGCTCCGGGGGAGTGTGGGGGATTAAGTCTCCCTCAGAGACATAGTTGTTAGATTTTTCGACTAGGTTGAATGAAATGGCTATCGCGAAATTTTGATCGGGTGACTTTGCGAAAAAAATGATCGTGAGAGGGGACCTAGTTGCTCTTCTTTTTTTGGTCACTTAAAAAGGGCACTAGAACTTTTAGTGTCCTTTTGAATGAACCTTCTCGTGATATTTTAGGACCACTGGGCCGATACGATCACCACTGAAAAAAAAAATAATCAACGATTAAACACGTATCCGTGATCCTTCTTCTGGCAAAAAATACAAGCGTCCCCATTTTTGTAGATGGAGCTTGAAACCTCTACAGTAGGGCTCTCTGATACGCTGAATTTGATGGTGTGATTTCCTGTGACTTTTAGGGGGTTTCTTTTTTTTCGAAAATAGGGCAAATTTTGTCAGGCTAGTAACTTTTGATGGGTATGACTAAACTTG
Source organism: Artemia sp. Qi Xiang Cuo (assembly GCF_049724085.1). NCBI lineage: Eukaryota > Metazoa > Arthropoda > Branchiopoda > Anostraca > Artemiidae > Artemia > Artemia sp. Qi Xiang Cuo. The sequence goes on along the minus strand of NC_142802.1, from coordinate 18,820,332 downwards.
ATGAAACTTATATATTTGAAATCAGCATAATAATCCAATTGTAATTTTGATGTATCTTAGTATCGAAATTCCGTTTTTTAGGGTTTCGGTTACTATTCAGCCCGTTTGCTCCTCTCTTACAGTTCGTTAAAATGAACTGTTTGACGAGGCCCGAGTAATGCGCTGCATACCTTTTTGGGAAGGCATATTTTTCTGAGAGTTTGCTGGATTATAGCTTAATAAGCAAAACTTTCTTTTCTCCTTCCTTCTTAGGATATCATGTGGACAGAAATGACAAATTATGGTGCTTACGAATACAATGAATTGTACAGATGAACGTCAAGTTTTTATTTTTTCCAGAAAGGAATGGAACTCACCACTTTCACCTAAGATAGATAGATGCATCAGTGTGTGTATTTCAAAAGCCCAAGGGCTATATAGGCCTGCACACAAAAATATATAAAAAACAAGGAAGTCACCAACAGAACAAATTACAAAGCACACAAAAACAGAATACAAAAGCGAAAAAAAAACCTAATCTAGAGACAATAGATTAATTTTATAAACTTATCCTTCTTTCTAAGCATTTATCTATGTACGCACCAACTCGAGTTATTGGGATTGGTTTACATCTTTGTAGAATACCAGGAAGTAGCAAATCAATCCTGTGTAAATATTTTTCCCTTAAATCATAGAGCACCAGGCACTTTCGGAGAAAATGGTCAAAATCTTCATCCTCATCTTTACAAACGGGACAAACATACCGCCCTTCAGGATCAACTATCTTTTTGTCGAACACCTTTTGCCTGCTCTGGATTGGAAGGCAATTCGCCCTAAGCTGAATCCATCGACATCAAGTCATAGCCGGTATATTAAATTTAAAATGAATTTAGATTCCATTATACGTTCCTTTCCGGAATTGTTATAGCCCCTTCCCTTGTTCTTTACCTGTGCGCTACCCCCCCCCCCCTCCCCCCATCAGAAAGTACCCTGAATCTTCAGAGCCTAAAATTTCAGATTTGTATGTCTAATTGGAGCCGTAAAAGCTGGAAAAAGTACCCTTCTGATTACGTGTTTAATGTTTTGGTGCCGTCCTTCGGACCAATCCTAATGGGTTATCCTTATTCCTTTGTATGACTTTAATGCCAGGGGAGGTTATATAGCGATTCGTACAAATTTTTGTGTTCAGGTTTTGACAGCCCTTCCCCCCTAAATATGTATTTCTTTGTGCGTGCCCTCATGGAAAACAATGAGTTGTATATTGATTACGTAAGCAGTGATGCCAGTCGGTGGAAGGGTACTTCCCCGCTAGACCGTCTTGTTCTTCCCTTTTTAGTCCCCTAGAATTTGAAAAATGTCCTTTTCTATGTTTTTACTGAAAAATGACCCCTTTGTGGAATTTTCATTGGATAGAAACGAAAAAAAAAAGTTGCCCCCCCCTCCTAAATTTTCAAGAATTTACACCTAAATTAGATCTTTAATGAATATAGTTTTTATATGTGGTATATTTTTTTTTCATTAAACTTTCTTTTGTGTAAAAAGTGTAATGGACCATAGAACTGTGACTAGCTGTAAACTGATTTATTTGGACTAGAAATTATAATGGAAGATGCTAATATATAGCAAGCAAAATAGCAAGCAATTTTATGTTATCTTCTTCAACTTGCATTATGACTCATTCAGACAGGCACGTGCACAGGAACTTATTTTAAGGTTGAGGGGGTGGGCAGCATTTCGGAGGAATGTTGAAAAAGAAGAATCAAAAATGATATATCACGAAAAATATAGGAAACTGTGAATTAAATGTTGGATGCATGGTTGGGTTGCACGGGCCTGACGGCCTCCCCTCTCACTATCTCCTTCCTCTAAACGTGTTTGCATTCAGCCATGTTCTGTGCTGTGTAGTAATTTTGACCGCGTTGCTGCAAATTATTTCTCTTTATTGTGAATATTATTTGGATGCAGAGAAAAAGGAAGATTTTTGAACATACTTGAGAAAGTCACTGTAAATATTTAAAATCGTGTAAAAAAAAGAAGAAGAAACTTCCCATCTAGCGTTAACCAACTACACCATTAAGTTAATTACAAAAAAAACTCCATGCTTCCATCTTGTTTACTGTTGGAACCGTTGGTCCTGGTTTGTTTCAGATAAATGCCCTTCCCTGTTTCTTTTCTTTTGGCTCCTTAATTAGCTCCTTTTCTCCTGTGTAGTAATTACTAATTTTCTCTTAATTTTGTATGGGTCATTTTTTCTTTCTTTAACTTAGTTGGTTGGTAAAACCAAAGAGTTTTGATTTTTTCAGTTACATATGACTCACAATAGTTAAAAGTTACTTTAGATAAAAAATCTGGCCCACCGTGTGGGGGGGGGTGAAAAACGGGAAATAAAGCCCATTAAGGTTACGGAAAGGGGCAATGGGTAAGCATTTGAAGGGGCGGGAAAAATTTGCCTACCGCCCGCTGCAGACACGCGGTTGAGCGGTCTAGGGGAAGAATTATTATTTTGTAAATCAGTTCTGATATATGTGTGATCTTGAATACAGTAAGAAATTGTTCTATATAATCTTTGACTTTTTAGCCTAGATGGAGTCCAAGGAGATAGTTAGAAATATTAGTGGTAACCCAGGTTGGGTACCCTTGGCCTTAGAGTTCGGCCGTCTAACGATTCGATCATGTTATTATAACCTGCAACAGGGTATATTGTAAATTGGGTACTAACGTACCCTATATTTACAGAACCGTTGTGGTAAGTGCTGGCATCTCATTATAATATTTGGTACCAGAGTGGCTTACCCCTCCAGTAAGTGGTGTAGCACCATTTTTGCGCCAATATCTGGTGACGACCGTACCTTACCACCCGAATATAATTCAGGGTATATATTTGCACATTATTATAGATGGGGATTTTTTTTTTCAAATTATAAAAAATTTCTATAATTTGAATTATAAGTACCTGGAAATTCGAAAAAATTCAGGGTTTTGGGTTGGCATGGGCCTCGAGATCTACCTGCGTACAAGCCTGCTGTAGGTTATGAAATTGTTGAAGGAATTAAAAGCCATATTATTGACATTCGCATTAGTCGTTACAAATTTTCCTTCTTTTTTTTTTTACTTATAAAACTTTATGAAAATGGGCAAATTAAAACAGATTTGATTTTTAATCACAAATAATATTTCATCTGAATTTTTAACATTTTATTGGGTAGTAGCTAGTCCCCTTCCAAGAATTATGCAAAATTATCTGTTCTATATAAGAAAGATGTAAAGAAAGAATTAAGGGAAATTGGAACTTTCTGTGAGTGTGTAAAGAGGGAGCCTTTGAATAGACTGGGTTGGAGGAGGAGTTTGCGTAGTAGTCTTGGCCTTTGCGGACTTGGTGCTGAGGTGAGTTGTTAGGTGTAGTTGTAGTAGTATATATTCTATAATAAAAGAAAGTCATTTAAGAAATCGGAGGCCACAAGAAATTACCCTTGACTCGTAGTAATAAATATTTTGAATATGATATTATTTTGATATTTCGAATAAACATTTTATTTGAATAATGAATATTAATATCTTAATAATAGATTGTATTTATATAACTTGATATCCCTCAAATCGTAATATAATCTAATAATAAACATTTTGTAATTTATATATATGCAAATAACAAAGATATTATTAATAACAAATTTTGTTAATAATAAATACTTACTATTTTCATAATAGTAAATTTTTGGAATATGTTGGCCCGAGTTTGAACACTACCTTGGCTTGGTTCGTATATCTACAATTAGTGACTACAAAGAAAAACGGGAAAATTTTTATCACAATCAGGATATCAGAACTTAAAATCTCTATATTTTTATTTATTATTCACCGTATTTAAATTAAATAACTATAAAACATAGATATACTTCATGTAATAAAAAAGATAAAAGGAAAAGAGAAGAAAGCAAAAAAAAAGAAAAAAAAGAGGAAAGTGAGAAATCGAAATAAAGTTTAAAGTACTGCGGGCACAAAAAAATGAAATCTGATTCTGTAAGCTGGGTTTACTGTTGAGCAGTTTAGTTATATTGATTTTGGTCGGTTAAGGGGTACTAGTACTCGTTTTTCTTTTTATATTATTTTTTTTTTTTTTTACAACTATTACAATTATTTTTAATTATTTTTATTGTTAACAATTTTTTTTTTCGCCTTTATTGTTTTTATTTGTGCTTGTATTAAGTATTTATAGGTGTGAAGGGTCATGGAAAATGACAATTAGATTTTTATTTTGATAAATAAGGCATAAGACTATCTGAAATTTATTTATTATATTTATAATAAGAATATAATAAAAATTCTTTTTTTTTTCTATAACTGTCTGTAGTATTCCACAAAGACATAATCTGTCAAACTTTGCTGATTTGCATTATTAGCTTCACCATAATCATCAAATCCTGAACAAATTGGTGTTTTTTATGTTTTTTTTTACTTAATCAAGGGACCACAAATCTTTTTATTCATTTAAACATTTCTATTCCTAACATATTTCATTATGTATCGACAATGGAGTCCATAAAAGATTATTCATATTTTATAAATATTTTTTTGTTGAACGATATACTAGTTTGATTTAACTTACACAATTTGAATACTTATTTGATTTTATTTATAATAAGAATATTATAAAAATTCCTCTTTTTTTCTATAACTGTCTGTATTCCACAAAGACATAATCTATTCATTAAGTGGCGTCAAACTTTGCTGATTTGCATTATTAGCTTCACCATAATCATCAAATCCTGAACAAATGGGTGTTTTTTATGTTTTTTTTTACTTAATCAAGGGACCACAACTCTTTTTATTAATTTAAACATTTCTATTGATTATATATTCTATTATTTATCAATAATGGAGACAATAACAGCTTTTTCATATTTTATAAATATTTTTTTGTTGAACGCTACACTAGTTTGTCACTAGTATTGTCAGATGACTGAAAGTATTGTCAGAGGACTGAAGAATATCTAAATTGACTTTTGTCGTTTTATTCCAAATTTTAAGGTTGTTGGGCCAGCCTTGGGAAGAACTGGGCCCCGTCGCTTTTTAACACAATATAATGAAATTTAAAATAAACCGAGAAAAATATTTTATATAAAGTTTTAAATATTTCATTGTAATAAAACTGGTATATAAATATAGCATGTTAAGTTAGGTGAAAAAGGAAATAAGCATCCTAGGTGAAAAGGATGACCATTATGAAACAATGGTGTTTTGACATGGTTTAGACAAATGTACCTGTGCTGAGGCAGTATATTCCTTTTAACCCTGGAAGAACAACATTTGGTAGTTGATAATGGACAACAAACCACTTAGAAAGTAAGAACAAGTTGCTAACCTTATTAATTTCAATATAAGAACAATTCTCAATAAATTCCTTTGAAACATTCCCCTTAATTTTAGCTACATTTTATGTACTTGTCAGAAGTCCTGATTCTGATGAAGTTGTGGCATTACCTACAGAGGATGATAAATCTCTGGCCTTTGCTACTCTGAAAAACAAGTTTCCACAGGCCATAGGATTGAGATACCAATCTCCAGAAAAAGGAAAAATGATAGCAGTAACAGAAAACAAAGGAAAGTTGCTGCCCCCAGGCGATGGATGGTCAAACCATGTCTGCTTCTGCACCTTTGCCAGAGGTAAGACTGCTTTCAGAGATTTACCTTCATTCATAAGATATGTTTAGATGATATAAGACGGATTTATTTAGGGACAAATCTTTTACATTGTTTGAAGGAAAGTAGAATGTTTCTCCTTTAAAATGTATATTTAAACTTATGAAGATCAGAATAATGTTTACTTGAAAATGAATAAAAATTCTTTGAAGTAAAATTGTATCTTTAACATCCAGCATGTAAGAGATAACACCTACTTGCCATAGTACATTAGCCATCCAAAATTAAAAAGGTGTTCTTTGTAGACTGTTAGTTTTGAGTCACCATCTACCATTATTAATACACAGCTTGGGATGTCAAGGTTGTACAAAGTACATGGAGATTCCATATCAGCAAGGTGGCTAACAGTTGGAATTATTATTTAATCACTTTTCATTATTTTAAAGTTGGGTTTCAGGATGAAAAAGAGTCTGAAAATAACAAAAACAAGTGACTTAAGCTTTTTTCTTTGATGAGCCTGTAAAAATAAAAAAAAAATTATAGAGGAAAAGTGCAACAAATAGGTAGGGGATACCAGGGCCAAATGTACAATTGGTTAATATGGTGACCCCTTTCCCATGCACTGAAGTTAGTTCTGTTAAAATTCATTATAGCCAAAACAGGTAGTATTAATGGAAGAGACACAATGTTGATGGATTTAGTTGCTAAGATTATACATTCATTTCTATGAGAATAAATTTGCAAATGCAAAGTGAATTTGATTGTCAGCAAGTAGTATTTAGTCACAGATAATGTTTAAGCTAAGCTAAAGAGAGTGTTACTTAGGCTATGAATTAAATAATTGCAATTTGAAGTGGTACTTAATTGATTGGACATGTTTTAAGCTTCTTATCGTAACTAATTTAAGTGCAATATAGACAACAATGACCAGGGTAATATGGACAGGGGTGTCCACAATGCCTCACTTGCTGGAAAATCTGCACACTCAGATCATAATAGCTATTTCTGTTTCAAATGGTAGGAACTTGTCTAAGAAAGTCAATCAGGGGCTTAACAGACATGTACACAATTAAAGAAGCTTTGATAATGATTCACAATGGTGTTAAGAGATCCGAATCTCTAGCAAAGCACTCTACAGGTCTCTTTGGTTTCCTCCTAAATGATCAGACCTGTTTGAAATCCATGAAATTTGCTTGAACAATCCCCTAGTTTTCCCTAGAAGTTAAATTCGTCTGAAGACCAATATTATTGAAAGGAAAGATGCTCTTTTTCTGTTGCTTGTTTAACACTAACCCCAAGATCAATCAGCTTATTGAGCCTGGGGTTTATATCTGCACAAAAATTCGACTTTTAATTAAAGATTGACATTGCCTAATCTGGACATGGCTGCGTGTCCATTGGCACAGACGTAATTTTTCTGTATACTATATTTTTTTAGATACAAACTAGTGGTAACAGGGCAAAAAAACATAATTCACTAGTTTTCATAACCATAAAACCTAGTACGTAAACAAGGTAAGGTTCTGGATCTTTTCAATCTAATTCAAGAAAAGTGTCTTTTGGGACCACACATTAACTGAAAAAAACAAACAAAAAAAAACAGGTACGGGAACCTTGAAAAAAAAAATAAGGCGTTACGGCAGCTATTTCTTAACCACTCACCCGTATAGATCTGAATTGTACCCACATAAGTCTTTACTATAAAAATGTCAAGCCTTCCAATCACTATCGACTATTAAAAAGGGCACTAGGCCTTTCAATTTCCAATCAAATGTGCCTTTTTTGTGTTTCTAAGACAACGCTTTCTATAAACACCTTATATGCCTCCAGGGCATATATAACACCCCTTACCCCACGGGCTTTGAGAGGGGTTGTTATCCTCACAGACCTAATTTCCAGAACTTTCAACTATTTTAAACAAACTGGCTCTCTCAAAATTTTGATTCTTGTTGTTTTGTTACATGGTGCGCCTCAGAGGGGCGTTAGTTTCACTCCAATCACTTGCAACTAATAAAAATTTCACTCTATCTATAAATTTCAAATAAAATGAGACCAATATAATTTTATACGAAATTTTTTTAAATAAAAACCGGATCGCACCCCAGGTCATAATTTACAACCCGGGCCGTGAGGGGTGGGGAGGGGGGAGGGTTGTCAAAAACATATACAAAATGTGCAGACCTGTAACAACCCGTGAACAGCCGGGCTATCTGGATAAGTTGAGTTGTGTTGTGTTTGTTAATGCGGGGCTAGATAGTGGGGTTAGTGTCCATTCATTAACTTTCGCCTCCTAAAAGGGCCCAAGATCTCTCAAGTTCTCACATAACGAGTCTCTTTTCAATTTTTTAAGTAAACTATATTTTATAGACACCGTAGATTTCCCAAGGGCCTAAATTAAAAACATATGTCCGAGGGAATCTTTGGCGTGGGTCATCCTCCAATTGATACTTTCCAGAACTTCCAACTGTGGTGAACAAAATGTCTCCCTGGCAATTTTTATTGTATTTGTTAGGGGATAAGGTAGGTTTGAGAGGGGGGTTAATTGCTCTCCAATCACTTTCGACTAGTAAACAGATTAATAGCCCGATTAATTTCCAATCAATAGACTCCTTTGTGAACTGTCTGTTACAACAGGTTAGCCACAACCACTATTTAGCCATGTACGAATTTCCAACCGTTACACTGAGGTCGCGAAGGGGGTTTATCAACCTACAAGACATAACTTCCAGAAACTTTTAACTACGTTGAAAAAAATGGATATATCAATGTTACGATTGGATGCATTTGTGAACATAATGGTTGTGAGTGGGGGGATAGTTGCCCTACAATCACTTTCGACTATTAACTTCAAAGGGTCCCACTACCCCTTTCAATTTCCAACAGAATGAGCCCTTTTGAAGTTTCTAAAACCTCACTTTCTATAAAAAACCTTATATGCCCGCAGGGTATAACTTACACTCCTTGCCCTGAGGGCTCTGAGGGGGAGGGGTTGTCATCCTTAAAGACCTATGATCCAAGACTTTAAACTACCTTGAGTAAAATGACTTTCTCAAAATTTTTATTGGGTGTGGTTGGGGAAATGGTGGGCGTTACAGGGGGGTTAGTTGCCCTCCAATCACTTTCAACTATTAAAAAGGGCACTAGCAATTTGAATTTCCAATCAAATGAGCTCTTTTTCAAGTTTTAACGACAAAGATTTCAGTGAAAACCTTGTATACCCCCAGTGCATAACTTATAATCTGGGCCCTTAAGACTGTGGGGGGAGTGTCCTGCTCACAGGTAGAAGGTACAGAACTTTCACCTGCGTGGAAGGATCTGGCTATCTGTAAATTTTGATTGGATGTGTTTGGGGACCTGGTGGGCGTGGTAGGTGTGTTAGTTGCCTTCCAATCACTTTCGACTATTTAAAAGGGCACTAGCCTTTTCAATTTCCAATCGAATGAGCTCTTTGCGAAGTTTCTATGACAATGCAGTCTATAAAAACCGTATATGCCCCCAGGGCATAACTTACAGTAAGTGACTTGAATGCGGTGGGGTGGACACCCCCAATGAGCTACTGTCAAGAAGTTTAAACTCCTTTGTACAAATTGGCTCTCTCACAAGTTTGTGTGACTGGGTGTGGTGACAATTTGGGCGGGAGAGGGGGGTTAGTTGCCCTCCAATCACTTTTGACTATTAACATGGGCACTATCCCTTTGAATGTCCACTTCAAAGAGCCTTTTTTAAGTTTCTAAGAAACCTCTTTATATAAAACCGAATTTGGCCCCAGGGCATAACTTACATCCCTTCCCTGAGTGCTGTGGGGAAGTGTCCTCAACAGCATAATTTCTATCGGAAAATCAACTACGGTGAACAAAATGGCTATATCTAAATTTGGATTGGATGTGTTTCAGGATATGGTGGGCGTGGAAGGGGTGTTAGTTGTCTTCCGATCACTTTGACTATTAAAAAGGGCACAAACCACTCCAATTTCCAATTGAATGAGCCCTTTTCGAAGTTTCTACGCCAACTTCTTCAAGACAAAGTGCCCTAGTCTAAAGGAAAAAATAATAAATAATAAATTGTGCCGATATCGTTCTTATATGCCCCTAGGGTATAACTCAAAACCCGTGCCCTGAGGGGCGTGGGGGAGTGTCCTCCTCAAAAACATAATTTATCTATGGAAATCAACTACGCTGAACAAAATGGCTATCTCAAAATTTTGATTGGATGTGTTTGGGGAAATGGTGGGCGTGGAAGGGGTCTTAGCTGCCTTCCAATCACTTTCGACTATTAGAAAGGGCACTAGCCGCTCCAATTTCCAATCGAATGAGCCCTTTTGAAGTTTCTACGACAACTCTTCGATACGAAGTGCCCTTGTATGGAAGAAAAAAAATAATCATACAGTGTGCCAACATCGTTCTTTATTTATGCAGCGCTAGTGCGCTGCCTATGATAAGTTGTTGGATTTTTCATTCTGACTAGAATAATTTGGTGGACAGTCTGACGAATTTAGCTAACCATACATCCAGTGAAAGTGCAGGATTTTGTGCTGGATTTTTAAAAGAAAGAAAGTACTCAATAAACTCATGACTTATAATTTATTTTTCTGTTAAAATACTACAGGAAATTACTTGAAAATCCTCAATCATATTGTACCCCAAATCGTAATTAGTGGTATTATCTTTTATCCATTCCTTCATTTTGTGCATATTTTCCTCTCTTCAAGTTTCTTTTATGCTTGAAGGAGGTAACAAAGAAAATCAAAACACACTCGTTTCTCAACATTTTAGAACATTGATCCGAAATTCAGTCCTCTTTGGCAATATGGTGCCAGTCAATACGATAGGTTTCAAACTGCCGTTTACCTGTTGCACTCAGTACAACAGTACAGTCTTTTTACTTTGCACCTTTCGACACAGCTTGAAAAACCTGATTTCAAAAAGGACCTTAACTAAATTTTACCAAACTGAGATTTTCACATGACAGCCACCATAAAACTTTGTTCTTGAATTTCTTCAAAGTTGTAGCAGTTAATTCCCTCTTATACTTGTTCAAATATTTCTTGTTATTCCTGTGTAATTTCGGTGATGTCACTTAGTAAGGTTGCACCCATTTTTCCATGGTATTTTTTGTGAATTTCTATATCCTTCATTAAAAATTAACTAAAGAAAACTGTTCCTAGAAACAGCATAAACTTGACTTGACCGTACTAAACTCTAAGGGTGTAAGTCACCTTTTGATTTACATTGCAGTCCATTTGTAACTCCCTCCCCTAAATACCACCCGCCCATTTAAATAATTTTCCCATGTATTATAGATTTTAATTAGCCTACACACACAATAAAGTATAGCCAAATCTTTTGTATGAAGGGT